>NC_054472.1:180617590-180812590 GCF_017639515.1 Carcharodon carcharias | reverse complement strand
CAAGGCAGCCGGGTACGTTACACGGTCTAACTCCATCTTGTGCCCTCTTCTCCCCCATCACATTGTCCTCTCTGTCACTCTCAGTTATGGATGCGGGAGTGTATTCATCCTGGCCTTTCCATGGGTTTGGGCCACCTGAGGATTGTGATGTTCACACAGTCAGTCTGCCCTCATGGACAACCCTGGCCCTTTGCCAGCTGTAAAATGCAAACGCACCATGAACCACTCAAGGTAATGCTTGTTTGATAAGAATGAGCACTCGTCAGCTTCATTACAATCTGGGTTGTGCCCTATTGTGCCAAAAGCTACCATATGCTCTTCCAAAGCATGTTCCAAGGCTCCTTTGATCACAGCACATGCCCATTTGTATTTATCTTCATTGACCTCGATGAGGGTATGGGTGAGGGGAGGCTCCTCAAAACATGTGGCCCAGCTCTGCATCGCCACATTGTGACGAGAGCCTTGTGGCCCAACTGCAAGGTCAGAAAGGCAGAGGGCTGGAGGCTTGGGCACCAGCAAGGTGAAGGGTCAGAGGTGAACGGTCAGAGCTCCGGCACTGAAATGTGCAAAGGTGTCCACACTCCTCGCTGAGCTCAGCAATTGTGCATGGTGAGAATCGGACACACGCAAGGTAGACAGGATCGCACACAATCTCTGAGTAAGGTCTCATATACAGGAAATCCTGCCAGATGATAGTGAGTAAATGGAGTTTGAGGATCTATGATCCTTCTCCGTGCGTTAACACACAACTCAATGGATATGAGGCCTTCAACTTACAATAATGCAAATGGGATGGGTCAATTTTAAACAGGAAAGAATGAAGAATGCATCAAGCAGCACGTCATGTGCACAAGGTTCCTTACACAAGCCAACTTGACGTTAAGGACTAGCATCAATGATGTTGGAAACAATATGTGTGTGTACGCACACTGAGGTGATATGGAAGCTGACAACATCTACCAGGGGCACCTGGTTTCGACATCTGCAATAAGTGGCTTTAGGGACCAACGTGTCACATCTGATGGACAACAACATAGCTGATCATAACGAGGAGGGAGACACTGGACCTGTGAAATGGGGGATACTCTGTTGACATTGGTGCCAGGTATATAACGTGGTTAATACCTGTGCCACCATCATGCTCCTAATATTTCTTAATTTTTCTAATCCTATCGTTCTGTCTTGGTGTATCCCCAACATCCACAGCAGTGGTAAAGCCAACTATCTGACTGCTACACCCTGCTGTCTGTGATTACTTCAGTGGATGTCCTCTAGAGGGCCGAGACTTGGAGGGCCCTGGCCTGCTTTGGATCTCCTGCTGTGGGGCAGGTGCACCCTCCTCGGCCTGTGGAGCTGGAGATGGTAGGGCTACAGGACGAGGGGATTTGGATTGGCTGGACACTCCCAGAGTCACCTAGCTGGATGGCCCTGGGGTGTCCCGATGCTAGTTCCTCTCTCCATGGGTGGCCAAGGGCCTGTGGCTGACTCCTTGAAGAGAAGGGTAAGCTGGAGTGAGATCATGTTTCCCCACCTCCTCTCGCATAGTCACTAATGGATGCTGTCAATGCCTACACCTCTTGGCATAGTGCAGGACCTATATCCTGGACCAAGGTCTCCATGGCAGCCACCATACTACCAGTGTTGACCTCAGGGCTTTGGCATGCTTGTGCTATCACTTCAAACTGAATGCAAACATATTCCTCCATTATTTATTGCAATCTGTGCAAAGCAGCTGATGACCCTTCCTGATGTTCCCTTGACTGTTGCTGAAGCCCAACAACTGAGTTAGGACTGAGTCCAGCAGCTCATCATCTGACTCAGACTCATTGGGATCATGGCCTCCAGAAGTCCTGCCTCCACTTGCTGTGGACTGGATTGTGTGCTGTGCCCACCAGATTATGACCCTGAGGCTACTCTACAACTAGGTCCCACTGAAGTGTGTGTTTCTGCACTAGTGGAGGGTGTGGGTGTGCGCTGTGATGGGACTTCAACAGTGCTCTCCTCTTCTTCTACCCCTGAAGTGTCATCAGGGCTGGAGATGAGGGCCAGGCTGGACAATGCCTTCGGGCACGTTCCAGAGATGCCTATGAAAGCAAGTAGAGGTTACTTAAACGTGGCAAGTGACTGGAGGGTAGCACAATGGACTCACAGTATGGTTGCATGAGGGCTGAGCTGGTGCAGGGTCCTCACTTGGGTTGGCACTGCCCATCTCATAGTCGCCACATGCACGGTCCCTGACCTCTCTGGCCAGCGCAATGGCATGCTCCTCATAGGAAGTGAGGGCCTTAATTTCAGCCATTCCACCCTGAGTCTGGGACCTCCCCTCCTATTGTGGTGTGAGCTTGTCCTGCCTGAAGACAAGTGGAGAGATTATGAGCAGGATTTGTGTGAAGGGAGATGATAGGGATGCCAGCCTTGTGTGCATGGTGAGTGGAGCAGTGGATGAGGACATGATGTACAATGGACAGGAGGCCAGATGGAGGTGGAAAGGTATGTTTGAGAGAGTGAGTGGTGATGTGTCTGCAGCTGATAGTGTGTGTGATTCCTGTGGAGTGGCATCCTGCTAATGCCTGTGAATGTGCGAGTTGAGGGTGATGAGGATTTACCCTGCTGGAACAGATCAGATCATTCATCCTCTTCTTGCACTGGATTGAAGACCTTTTCTGCACTGTATTTGCGCTGACCACCGAAGACACCGCCTCCCCAAGCTGGAGTGGTGGCATTAGTGGACCTCCTCCGGCCATCACCCTGGTGAGCCTCAACAGCATCCAACATGTGGCCCAATGAACTTGGGAGCTGCCTTTCGACACCTTGTCTTCCCTGGGGTTATCCTGGCCAGGAGTCATTGAGGAGGCTGTGCGCTGGTATAGTTTAAATATGGCACACGGAGGAAAGGAGCACTGGCGGGGTGCAGAAAAATCAGGAATCACCTGCCCCGCGATCAGACACGTTTCCGTGTTTTGCATCGATGATGAGGCGCGGGGTGGAGAAAATGGCATGGAAAGCTGCCATTGCACTCGGCTGTGGAAACACCGCTTTACATGCCCGTCACCGCACTCAGAACATGGATGGGAAAATCCTGCCTTTCTGCTGCTTCTCGATATCACACGAAGCAAATGGAAACATATAGTGAGTGCCTCCACTCAGGTTATTCTGAAGCTGGAACCTATGTAGACCAGTGACAATTATAGGGCCAATTCTGTGTTGGACCTTCGACTGCGTGCCCTCACATCGGCTCCGGTGGTATAGATACAGAACTCACTGCCTACAAATCTGGTGGAAGTGGAGGAAATTGTATTGACACTTGAAGGAAATAAGCGGCAGGGTTTTAGGGGTCAAAGCGAGGAATGCAGCTGATTGGATTGCTCTACAGGGGGTCGGCATGGGACTCAATGGGCTGAATGGTTTCATTCTGTGCCTGTTGACTCTGTGAGAAGTTACTGACCTGTTCAGGGAGCTCAGATCTGCTGCAGAATTTAGAAACGGGAACTGCACGGGTTCCTGAGTGCAACCAACATTGCTGCATTTAGAAGATAGGCAGGCAACGGCAGAGAATTCTCACTTCCAAAGCACCGTCATAACCTACAAACCTATTTAATGGCTCTTTGAGGTCAGACATGAATTTCCCAAAACTTTTCCCGAATTAACTAGCCCGAGGTTCTTCCTGAAATCTGCCAACTGCTGGCTGAGCCTGGTTGAAGGCTGGCATTCATTGTGGATGCAATCTCTTATGCCAATCTCCTGGCACCTTGAGGCCAAAAAGGAATTCCAGCTGCAGATTGGACCTAAGATCTTAATAGCCTCCATTGCCCGGCAAAAAAAACCCCCATAAAATAAAATAAATCTTATTCATACTTTAGCTCAGTGGCCTCGGGGATTTCCTGTGTAGCCGAGCAGGGAGTTGCTACTCACCCCACGATGCTCTGCAGGTTTCCATACCTGCAGAGATGGCAGAGCAGGACCTTTGTCTGCGCTCTGCTGCCTCAGACAGGGAGGAAAGGATAGCTATGCAGGTAAGAGGGAGAAAGTGAAGTTGTCTTTCTTTTTACAGAGAGGGCTTAAAGGAGATTTGATGGAAGCATTTAAAATCATGAAGGGTTTAGACAGGCTAATCTGTCACAACCACGTAAAAGGTGTTTCTTTAAAGTGTGCTAAGAATTTTTGTCTGTATGTACACCCCCCTCTTAATTTATGAATGATTCAATTAAAAAAAAAGCAGACAAGACTTAAACACAATAAAGGTTAGTCTATTACAATGAGTACTGCTGAAAGTTACTTAGATAAAAGTGATAAAGTTATTACCTAAAATACAGATACAAAGATTGAAATGCAGATAAAGGCAGTAGATAGGTAATGATGCGATTCCCAATCAGCCTCTGTGAGAAATCATTGTGAGCCCATTGCTTGAACACTGCCCATCCGAAGTGAAGGGGTTGAAACTTGAGGTTTTGTTTAGCAGCTGTGATGGCTTCTGTAGTTGAAGAGTTTGAGTTTGCCTTGACTGGTCCTGGGAGTGAGTGAAGGCTCCTATTTTCACGTTTACAGTACTGTAGATGGTGGCTCTTGAGAGCCTGATTTAGTACAACAGTTGTTTCTGGAAACCATCCTTGGTCTCTCCATGTTGAGAGGCAGTTTCTGATTCAAGATGTCTCTCTCATGATGTTCAAGATGGTTCTCCCTTTTGGCAGATTCCAGCCACTTTTTATAGCATGAAGCCCAAAGATGGCTGCTCCCAAACTGATGAATCTTGCCTCCTTATTAGGTACGGGCCATTCCAGGAGCCTTTCTCCCACATGGGGTTCTATTTTAGCTTTTCATTAAGGTCCTTAGATCTTTGTTCTGAAAGAAAACCAGCAAGTGGATGTTATTATGATATAATATCTTGGGCTTAGTAACTGTACAAGACACAAGGCGCCAAATCCTCACAAGGGATTGGGTAAAAACATTTTGCATTCATTTATTAAGACTGGGAATATGAGTTAAGTTATATATAGAGATAAACCTTAAAGGCATCAGAGCTGTGTGCATGCTCTGCTCAAAGCAAAAGTGAAACAAAGACTGGATCACATGATGTAATGTCACGCTGATATGCCTTAAAGGCCTAATTCAACAGTGCAAGGATCTCATTTACACTTGTGGGACACTCATTGAATTTGTCTTTTGTGATCCTTCTTGAGATAAGCAGTTTGATAAGGTTTTGGAACCAACACAGAAAGATGCCAAGTTGTCTGTCCCTTACACCCCTTTTCTGAGCAAAGGTTTTTTCAAAGTGTCTTTTTAGCAAATGTATGCTTTTCAAAGAGTTGTCCTTAAAAATCTACAATATCAACTACAAATTCATGACAGTTTTCAATGGCTGAAGGGTTGACAACCAGAGGGCACAGATTTAAGATGATTGGAAAAAGAACAATTCTTTTACGCAGTGAGCGGTTAGGACTTGGAAAGCACTGCCTGACAGGGTGGTGGATTCAGATTCATTGGTACACTTCAAAAGAAAATTGGGAAAAAGACCTGAATAAGAAAGAATTTCAGGGATAGGGGCAAGAGGTAGGGTCACAGAATGTAATATATGGAATGATAGAACATTGCAACTCAGAAGGAGACCATTTGGCCCATTGTGCCTGTGCCACCTCTTAAAGGAACTGTCCAATTAGTTCCAGCCCCCTGCTCTTTCCCCACAGCCCTGCATATTTTCACCACTTCCAATTTTTGCCCAATTCGCTTTTAAAAGTTGCTATTGGATCCACTTCCACACGTCCTTCGTGTGACTAACTGGATTGCCCTTCCAAAGATCCAGCACAGACTCAATGGGCTGAATGGCCTCCTCCTGTGCTGCACTATGCTCTGCTTCTATGGTGCCATTCTGTAGGCCAGAGCTGTTGCACTCACTTCCTGCTGCCATAATGAGTTTTAATGAGCTTCAAACTCTGCACCGATAATCCTGAATCCATTTTTCCCAATCTCAAGGCTTCTTAATACTCCAAAAGCTAAAGCTATTTCTTGTGTTGCTTTTGAGATCCAAAGACTAGACATTCAAGCAGACAAGACTGGAGATCTTGATCGTTACCTCCTCTTGTTTATTGCTCTTCTGTGCTATTTGCTATTGATCCATTTCAGACCCAAACACCGATAAGTTCAAAGTAAATAAAATCCCAAGTACTAGCATTAAGATTTATGTACTTTGACAAACGCTAAAAACAGGGATATATTGATTGAAAGATTACTGTATACTGACAACTCCTTTTTCATGTTACCTCAATTAGAACCAAATAACAGTGAGCACATCTGTTAAGACACATGTCCAGACTTTGCATTTTAAATTAATACCCTATCAGACAGGAATGTGAATTCAAGTTCAGAGACTATTAAAAATAGACAATTTTTTGAGTTAACTGTAATTTGCAAATTTATAGGTCATTGAGAAAGTCAAGAAGCAACAGAAATGACAATTGGTTTATTCCCCTAACTGTTACATGGGACGATGTGATTGGCTTCTTCATATTAATAACGTAGCTTCAGCTGGCTAAGCTGAGGAAGAGACAGATATGGTTCAGGCATTTTGCAAAGTCTTAAACAGTATATAAATAAGCTGACTAGGATCATAGAATATTGCAACTCAGCAGAAGGCCATTTGGTCCATCATGCCTGTGCTGGCTCTTGAAAAGAACTGTCCAATTAGTTCCACTCGCCTGCTCTTTCCCCATAGCCCTGCCAATTTTCACCACTTCCGATATTTATCCACCTCACTTTTGAAAGTTGAATCTGCTTCCACACATCCTTTCAGGCAGCGGATTCCAGATTATAACAACACTGTGTAAAAATACTTTCCCTCATCTCAGTCACTCCAAATTTGTGTCACCTGGTTACCAACCCTTCAGTCAGCTGAAGTAGCTTCAGGTAACTCACTCTATCAAAACACTTCATGACTAGCCAGCCACTTGAGCTGTGAAAGCCAAGAGTGAGACTGACGTGGAGCTCAGTTTTAATGATGGGCTCTGACTGAGAGTTTGGCTGAACAACGAGAGTAAAGATGGGAGAGAATTAACCGGTGAATAATTAGCATAACTGGTGAATAATTAGCATGGAGGGAAAAACAAGGACTGCATTGCATGGAGTGGGAGTTGCAGGCTTAATTTTTACCCCCTTAATGAGAATAGCACGCATGCAGAACGGGGGTTAAAACAGAGCAGAGCACATACCCTCACATTGATGCCATACATGTACCGCTGCTGGTTTAACTTCTTGGATTCTGAGGTGTGTGATATTCTGGCTTCTGGCAGATGAAGGCGTGGTCAGGATTTAAAAAAATTATTTGTTGCTGGCTGGGCCAGCATTTATTGCACATACCTAATGGCCCTTGAGAAGGTGGTGGTGAGCTGCCTTCTAAAACCATTGCAGTCCGTGTGGGGTAAGTACACCCACAGTGCTGTTAGGGAGGGAGTTCCAGGATTTTGGCTCAGTGACAGTGAAGGAACGGCGATATATTTCCAAGTCAGGATGGTGTGTGGCTTGGAGAGGAACTTCCAGGTGGTGATGTTCCCATGTGTCTGCTGTCCTTGGCCGTTGAGATGGTAGAGGTAGTGGGTCTGCAAGGTGCTGTTAAAGGAGCCTTGGTGAGTTCCTGCAGTGCATCTTGTAGATGGTACACACTGCTGCCGCTGTGTGTCGGTGGTGGAAAGAGTGAATGTTTGTGGATGTGGTGCCAATCTAGCAGGCTGCTTTGTCCTGGATGGTGTCAAGCTTCTTGAGTGTTATGGGAGCTGCACTCATCCAAGCAAGTGGGGAGTAGTCCATCACACTCCTGACTTGTGACTTGTAGATGGTGGACAGATTTTGGGGAGTCACAAGGTGAGTTACTCTCCACGGAATTCCCAGCCTCTGACCTGCTCTTGTAGCCACAGTATTTATATGGCTAGTTCAGTTCAGTTTCTGGTCAATGGTAACCCCCAGGATATGGATAGCGGGGGGTTCAGTGATGATAATGCCATGGAACATCAAGGGGCGATGGTTGGATTCTTTCTCGTTGGAGATAGTCATTGCCTGACACTTGTGTGGCGCAAATGTTACTTACCACTTATCAGCTCAAGCCTGGATATTGTCCAGGTCTTGCTGCATTTGGACATGGACTGTTTCAGAATCTGAGGAGTTGTGAATGGTGCTGAAAATTGTGCAATCAAGATATAAATGTTGGAATCCAATTATGTTATTAGGATCTCATTGCTATTATAATTCAGGGATAGAGAACCAGAAAACACCCTGGCGTGTAATATTTAAAAAAGATTTATTAATGAGTTCCTTGAGGGTCAGGAGGAGGAGAGATCTTCTGGTCCCCACAAAGAATCCTTGGGACTTCCTTATCCCAGTTGTTCCTCCCCTCCATGTGACAACATCTTCCTTTCCCCCCTACCTTCTGCCATTACTGAAGTGGGCTCAAGTCACGGTCTGAGATTTGAGCACAAAATCAAGGCTGACGCTCGAGTGCAATATTGAGAGAGTGCTGTACTGTCAGAGGTATATACTGTTGGAAGAGACATTAAACTGAGGCCCTGTTTGCCCTCTCACGTGGCTTTGGAGGATCTCACAGCCACTATTTTGATTAAGAGCAGGGCAGTATTCCAGTCAATAGTTATTTCACAATTAAGGCAACATCAGTTATGTTACCATAAAAGCAAAATACTGTGGATGCTGGAAATATAAAACAAAAACAGAAAATACTGGAAAAACTCAGCAGGTCTAATTCATATGTGAAGAGAAAGACAGAGTTAATGTTCCGAGTCTGTATGATTCTTCTTCAGAGCTAAAGAGAAATAAAAATGTGATGAAATTTATACTGTTCAAGGGGAGTGGAGCAGGTGAAGCTGGGTAGAAGGTCAGCAATAGGTGGAGGCAAAGGAGAGATTGGCAAAGATGTCATGAACAAAAGGACAAAGGGGTGTTAATGGTAGTTACTGCTAAAGGTGGTGCTGATGGTGGCATTAAGGTCAGAAAGCAGAATGTGTGCTGATGGTGGCATTAAGGTCAGAAAGCAGAATGTGATAATAGCAGGACAAGGGTAAGCGCTCTGGAAAGAACAACATGAACATGTGACAGATGGGCCTTGTGGGGGCGGGGTGGGGGGAGGGGACAGTGATGGGGGAAAAGATCGAAAATAGGATAAAAGGTGGGGATAAAACAATGAAAATAAATACAAATAAAAATAAGTGGATAAAAAATAAACATTAAAAAATAAAAATGAATATTGATAAAAGGGGGTAAAAAAGGGGTGAGGATGGAGGAGGGAG
Organism: Carcharodon carcharias; assembly: GCF_017639515.1. Taxonomy (NCBI): domain Eukaryota; kingdom Metazoa; phylum Chordata; class Chondrichthyes; order Lamniformes; family Lamnidae; genus Carcharodon; species Carcharodon carcharias. The sequence goes on along the minus strand of NC_054472.1, from coordinate 180,803,309 downwards.
TTCATGGTCTGAGGTTGTTGAACTCAATGTTAAGTCCGGAAGGCTGTAAAGTGTCTAATTGGAAGATGAGGTGCTGTTCCTCCAGTTTGCCTTGGGCTTCACTGGAACAATGCAGCTTGGCCTTGGTTTAAATTTACAAGAACACAGGCAAAACGCGTAGTAAGGCAATGCAGGGCAAAGTTGAAACAGCCTGTAAAGCAGCAAATCAACATGATTGAGTTGAAAAATACAGCAGATCTTGAAGCTGCTGACACCAGCATTTATTCCCTGGGTAACGTAACCTCTGTGAAAACCGAACCTATCACTGTTGCAATCCAATTTAAGAGGAGCCGCTAATAATGGAGCTGGATATGGGTGCCTCAACTACAGTGGTGGGAGAGCACACTTTCAAGTACCTTAATGAAGGTAGACAGCCAATAAACCTGGAGCGGACAAACTTTACATTAAAGACATACACTGGAGAACCTGTCCAGGTAAAGGGCATGGCCACAGTGCCAGTTCCTTATAAGCAAGACACAGCCCAGCCGCCCATGATAATAGTGAAAGGAGAACGTCCCAGCCTTTTAAGCTGAGACTGGTTACAGATGATCAAACTTGACTGACCTGAGATATTTCACCTGAAAACAGGAGGAGTTCATGAACTGCTAAGGAAATATGAGATGGTATTTCGGGATGAATTAGGGAAGTTAAAAGGCCAAGATTTACGTGGATCCTCAGGTGATACCTTGTTTCTTTAAGGCCAGATCTGTGCCTCATATGTTGAAGGAGAAGGTGGATGTAGAACTGTGCCGATTAGAAAAGCTGGGCATCATCCAACCTGTCCAATTCTTGGAATGAGCAGCACCCATAGTTCCAGTGGTTAAGCCTGACCAAATCATACACTGTGGGGACTATAAATGGACAGTAAATAAGGCAGCAAAACTAGACAAGTACCCCATTCTAAGGATAGATGTCTTAAATGCAAAGCTGGCTGGAGGCAAGTCCTATACAAAATTGGATATGAGGCACACCTACCAACAATTAGAATTGGATAGCACGTCGAGAGAATACGTGACTATCAACACACACAGGAGTCTTTATCAGTACACTTGCCTACCCTCTGGAGTATCGACTGCTTGTGCTATTTTCCAGGAAACAATGGGGAGCCTTTTGCAAGACTTCACTGAATAGTATTTTACTTAGATGGTATTCTGATCACAGGGCCAATCGTGACCGAACACTTGGCCAACTTGGAGGAGGTGTTAAGAAGATTCATGGAAGCCAGTGTACGGTTAAAGAAGGAAAAATGCACATTTCAAGCACCAGAAGTAACTTATCTCACAGGGTGGATGACATGGGTTTGCATCCGGTAGAAGGGAAAGTTAGGGCAATCAAAGATGCACCCTTATCGTCCATTGTAACCGAATTCAATTCCTTCCTGGGTATCATCAACTATTATAGCTGTTGCTTGCCGAACTTCTCAACTGTGTTGACACCATTGCTAAAAAAGAATATCTGTTGGTTGTGGAGTTAAAACAGGTAGGAAGGCTTTTGTGAAAGTAAAGAAACTGTTGCATTCATCGTGTTTGTTGGTAACTACGACCCATGGAAAGAGTTGGTATTAACATGCGATGCCTCTCCTTATGGTGTAGGAGTTGTGTTAACACATAGAATGGAAAATGTATCAGCATGGCCCATTGGCTATGTCTCAAGAACCATCTCCACAACCAAGAAGAGTTATTCCCAGCCAGAAAAGGAAGTTTTATTGGTGGTATTCGCAGTGAGAAAAATCCACTAATACCTATATGGACAACAGTTCACCATTGTGTCGGACCATAAACCATTAATGGGTTTATTCCGCCTATAGACACAGCAAGAATACAACATTGGGCTCTGATATTATCCGCGTATGAGTATACTTTTATGTACAATCCTGGCTTACACATTGCAAATTTGGATGCACTCAGTCATCTCCTATTATATAGCATTGTACATGCTTCTGTTCCACAAGAAGTTGTGTTATTACTGAATTTCTTGGACTCTTCACCTGCATGTGCAAAGCAAATTAGAAATTGGATGCATAGAGACCCAATATCCTTGAAAGTCAGTGACTTTGTTTTGCAAGGGTGGTCAAATTCACCTGTATCTGAAGATGTGAGACAATTCCATGCCAGAAACACAGAGTTAAGCTGTCAAGATGGAATTTTGTTGTGGGGATCAAGAGTTGTCGTCCCATCACAAGGAAGAGAACCACACTTGACAGAGCTTCACAGTGCACATTCAGGCTTATCATAAGACCATTAGACTATAAGACATGGGAGCAGAAATTAGGCCATTCGGCCTATCGAGTCTGCTACGTCATTCAATCAAGGCTGATAAGTTTCAACCCCATTCTCCCACCTTCTCCCCGTAACCTTTGATCCCCTTACCAATCAAGAACCTATCTATCTCGGTCTTAAATACACTCAATGACCTGGCCTCCACAGCCTTCTGTGGCAATGAATTCCATAGATTCAACCACTCTATGGCTAAAGAAGTTTCTCCTCATCTCTGTTCTAAAAGGTCTTCCCTTTACTCTGAGGCTGTGCCCTCAGGTCCTATAGTATATATACTAATATCAAAGATGAAAATGCTTGCGCGTAGCTATGTCTCGTGGCCAGGCACTGACAATGACATTGAAAGCATGGTCAAGCACTGTTTCCACTGTCAGCAACAGCAGGAGTTGCCTGTTTCAGCTCCCATGCATCCATGGAAGTGGCCTAGCCGACCCTGGGTTAGACTACACATCGATTATGTAGGACCATTCTTAGGTACCATGTTTTTGTTGATCGTAGATGCACATTCTAAATGGATGAATGTGTACGAAGTCAAATCGCCAACACTGAGTGCAACTATCAAGAAGCTGTGTCACTGTTTTAGTATACATGTCCTACCTGAAATTATTGTTTCTGATAATGGTACAGCCTTTACCAGCACAACGTTTCAGAAATACATGAATCTGAATGGAATCAGGCATATTAAAACAGCCCCTTACCAAGCCTCATCAAATGGTTTAGCCAAGAGAGCTGTACAAACTTTCAAGTCTGGTATGAAGGTTCTCTAGAATCTTAACTTTCCCACTTTCTTCTCAGTTTTTGTATAACACCACATTCGACTACGGGTTCAATACTGTCTGAATTGTTGATGAAATGTCGCCTATGTACATGGTTAAGCCCAGTGTTTCCAAATTTAGTGGAGAGGGTAGAGCAGAGTCAGAGTAATCAAAATTGAACCACAAAATACACAGCAAAGCTTACACATTCAGTGTAGGTGACATGGTATTCATGCAAAAGTTCAGAAGTGGACCTTGTTGGGTTCCTGGAACTGTTGTCTCAGAAACTGGTCCATTATCTTTCCAAGTACAAGCGGAAGATAGGATCATTTGTAAGCAGATAGATCATATTCATGCTAGAGAGACATTCCAACAGCCAGCTATTCCGTCTGTGATTAATGTTGAATCGTCCATTCCTGAGGTGGCTGATCGACCTAGAATAGACATGCCCGAAGACTCTGCACAGTTGCCAAACCCACAACTGCCGCTTTCTACTAATGTGCCTCATGCTGCAGTTCCAGATCATGTCAATCCTGTTGAAGAACCTGAAGTGATGGATCTACGCTGCTCTAGCCGAATTAGGAGAGTATCTCAGAGACCTGATCTTTAATCACCTGATGTACATGTTGGTGGATATTAAAATGTTTCCCTGTAAATAGAAATTGTAAAAAAAAATTAAAGGTGGAAGAAATGTAGTGACTTGAGTATAGCCTTTCCTGCTATCTAATAGGGGTCACGTGATGTTCTGGGAGGCTCCGACCAATGAGCCCGAAGCGCGGACAATCCAGGAGCTGGAGCTTCCTGACAAGAGTCCTGATCGAGCATGTAGCACCTGAAAAGCTCTCTGTAATAAGGTTTATCTGTTTCTTGTTGAAACCTGACAACCCTGTCAAGCCAACACAGCATGTATAAATGATTCTTTTTCTGATTGGCAGGATGTGACAAGTGGAGTCCTGCAGGGGGTCTGTGTTGGGGCCTCAACTTTTCACAATTTACATCAATGACTTAAATGAGGGGAGTGAAGGCATGGTAGCTAAATTTGCAGACAACCTAAAGATAGGTAGGAAAGCATGTTCTGAAGTTGACAAGAGGTTGAAAATAGATATAGATATGTTGAGTGAGTGGGCAAAGATCTGGCAAATGGAGTTTAATGTGGGAAAATGTGAAGCTGTTCACTTTGGAAGGAAGGATAGAAGAACAGAGTATTAATTAAATGGAGAATGGCTGCAAAATTCCGAGGTGCAGAGGGATCTAGTTGTTCTAGTACATGAGTCACAAAATGTTAGTATGCAGGTACAGCAAGTAAATAAGAAGGCTAATTGAATGCTATCCTTTATTATGAGAGGATTTGAACATAAAAGTAGGGATGTTATGCTTCAGTTATACAGGGCATTGGTGAGAATGCACCTCGAATACCATGTGCAGTTTTGGTTTCCTTATTTAAGGAAGGATATTAATGCATTGGAGGCGGTTCAGAGGAGGTTTACTGGATTGATACCTGGAATGAGTGGGTTGTCTTATGAGGAAAGGTTGGACAGACTGGGCTTATTTCCACTCGAGTTTAGAAGAGTGAGGGGCGATTTGATTGAAGTATGTGATATCCTGAATAGTCTTGACAAAGTTGATGTGGAAAGGATATTTCATCTTGTGGATGAGTCCAGAACTAGGGGACACTGTTTTAAAATTAGGGACCGCCTTTTTAGGACAGAAATGGGGAAATTCTTTTCTCTCAGAGGGTTGTGCGACTTTGGAACTCTCTGCGTCCGAAAGCGGTGGAGGCGGAGTGACTGAATATTTTTGAGGCAGAGGTAGATAGATTCTTGTTAGGCAAGGGAATCAAAGGGTATCGGGGGGTAGATGGGAATGTGAAATTTGAAACAGAAGCAGAACAGCCATGATCTTATTGAATGATGGAGAAGGCTCGAGGGGCCGAATGGCCTACTTCTGCTCCTATTTCACATGTTCATATGTTCTTATGTTCTGTCTCTTCCCCTATAATTGGTTTACCCTCTCATTCTTTTATCCTGTCTCTTCACTCACAGGTAAGTTAAGAACAGGTAAGCCACCTATCGAATTTCTCTGAGAAAGAGAATTTCTCTGTGCCAGTTTCCATTGGTAATATGGTTACTAATTTACGCCACAAATTACTACCTCTCGGAGAAATTCGATAGAAAGCTTACCTGTACTTAACATACCTGCGAGGTGAACTATGTTGTTGGTATCCCAAATTTGGTCTTTGTTTTACCTCTGTCTCAGGTGTACAGGTAGTCATTTGGCAGTACAGAACTTGAGTATTTCTGGGAAAGGCATCTTCGATGGAATGACACCTAACCACCTACTTCTTGCATGTTTCCTAAATGTAGATGATACATTTGCTATATTTGAATCTGCAGCTGCAGGTAAGAATTTCCTTACACATCTTAATGGACTCCACCCAGTGCTCAAATTCACCTTTGAAAATGGGGCGGTCAGATGATCTCCCTTTCCGCGACTTGCAAGTTGAGAAATCTGCCAGGGGTTCTCTACTGCCGCTTACCACAAGCCGACCTTCACTGGTAAATGTGTGTATTGGGATTCCTGCAGTTCCATGTGCTATAAGGTTGACCTTATCAGCAACCTTGTAAATAGGGCCCGAGCCATTTGATCACCCTGCAAGTTTGATGCTGAAATAGGGCCTATCTGTGGTATAATGGCTACCCTGATTAGATCATTGATCACTGTATATCATGCAGAATCATGAATGGGCCCAAGGCAGTCACTTCTGGCCCTAAAAAGTGCTCAGTGTACCTCAGGTTACCCTGGAAGTGTAAGGTATTTCTCTACTTGTCTGGATGAGTGTGGTTCCAACAGCACTCAAGAAGCTTGACACCATCCAGGACAAAGCAGCTCACTTGATTCGCAGCCCATCCACAAACATTCACTCCCTCCACCACCGACACACAGTAGCAGCAGTGTGTACCATCTACAAGATGCACTGCAGGAATTCACCAAGGCTCCTTAGACAGCACCTTCCAAACCCATGACCACTACTATCTAGAAGGATAAGGGCAGCAGATACATGGGAACACCACCACCTGCAAGTTCCTCTCCAAGTCACTCACCATCCTGACATGAAAATATATATTCCTTCACCATCACTGAGTCAAAATCCTTGAACTCCCTTCCTAGCAGCACAATGGGTGTACTTACACCACATGGACTCCAGTGGTTCAAGAGGGCAGCTCACCACCACCTTCTCAAGGGCAATTAGGGATGGGGCATAAATGCTAGCCTAGCTAGCGATGCCCACATCCCATAAATTAATTTTTAAAAAACTGGTGAAGTTAGCCGTTTCACGCTGCTACTATGCAGTAGCAACACGAGTGGTATTAACGCTGACAGGATGCTGCTGTCAAGTCAAAAAGACGTTCTGCCTATCACACAAATGAGTAATGTGGTATATGAATTTCAGTGTCCGTGTGATGCCAGGTATGTAGGGTGTACATCCTAAAGGCTAGCGGATTGTATCAAACAGCCTGTCCCTTTGGCTGTCCACAACAGGCAAGGTACTGACCGTACCCAACCAGCCCATGTTTGCAAAACTCAAAGCACAGTGTCCAACATTAGATGTGATTCTGTGATTCGACAACATTTGCTAAACAATCCTAAGTGTGCTAAGAATTACGCTGGCAACCAATTTAAGATCATCAGTGTGGCTCACTTGCATGTGCTAGAGGCTACATAAATTAATGCACAGAGCCCAGTTCTTTGAGACAGAAAGAACTCGTACACACATTGGACCTGTTTCAAAATAAACGACAGCTTTTCACTGGTTCATTCCCCTGGACAATGCCTTGACAAATAGCCAACCTGCCTGGTCTGAATTTAAACAAAGCTTGGCAGTTAACTGTAAGTCATCAGTTAACTGGTGCATCCTCCATGGCAACGCCTTTACCAATCAGACTCCACTTGCCGACTAATCAGCACTCTCTTCTCATGAAGTATACATTATTGTTCCCTTTACATTTGATATTCTTGTAAATTGTTCTGATGAGTGCAAGATGAAAAGCGTCAACAACATGTCGTTCTTCACTAATATAGAAACCTATCGATCTTAGCCTTGAACATTCTCAATGACTGAGCCTCCACAACCCTCTGGAACAGAGAATTCCAAAGATTCCAAAGTGAAGAAATTGCTCCTCATCTCAGTCCTAAATGACCTGCCCCTTATTCTGAGATTTTCCCCAGGTTGTAGACCACCCCCCTCCCCAACCAGCAGAAACATCCTTTCTGCATTTACCCTGTGGGATCCTGTAAGAATTTTATATGTTTGAATGAGATCACCTCTCATTCTTCTAAACTCCAGAGAGTAAAGACCCAGTCTATTTAATCTTTCCTCACAGGACAATCCCTCCATCCCAGGAATTAATTTAGTGAACCCTCATTGCGTTCCCTCTATGGCAAGTGTATCTTTACTTAAGCAAGGAGAACAAAACTGCGCACAATACTCTAGGTGCGGTCTCACCAAGGCTCTATATAATTGCAGTTAAGATATCTTTACTCCTATACTCAAATTGTCTTGTAATAAAGGCCAACATATAATCTGCGTTTTAACTGCTTGCTGGGCCTGCATGTTAGCTTTCAGTGACTCATGAACAAAGACTCATGAACATCAACACTTTGCAGCCTCTCACTATTTAAGAAACACTCCGTATTTCTGTTTTTCCTACCAAAGTGGATAACCTCACATTCCTCCACGTTGTATCCCATCTGCCAATTTTTTGCCCATTCACGTAGCCTCTCCAAAACCCCCTGAAGCATTTTTGCATCCTCTCACATTCTGCCACTTTCCCTGTAGTTTGTTTACCCCCCTCTTGTCTTTCCCCATGTAGCTGGTTTATACCCCCCCCACCCACCCCCGGCCTGCCTGTAGTTGATTTTCCCCTCAGTCTCAGTCTGTCCCTCCCCGTGAAGCCTGTTTACCACCAAACTCGCACCTGACAGTTTCTTGGCGCCTTGATGCCATCTGCAAACTCGTAATAAAAATCTAGAAATGAAAAGGAAATGCTTGAGTCAGGGCAGGACAGAATCTCGATCTATTTCAATGATGAGCAATGGAGTTCTCCCCGGTGTCCTGGCCAATATTTACCTCTCAATCCCAACATCACTAAAAGATTATCTGGTCACCAGCACATTGCGGTGTGTGGGAATTAGCTGTGTGCAAACTAAGCTGCTACATTTCCTGCATTACACGTATTGGGATGTCCTGAAGCCAAGAAATGCATGGGATAAAGCCAAGTCTTTCTTTCTTCACTGTTTCCTTGGATCCTCTACAGCATCTACAAGCCAGGCCGTTCCATTATTCATGTCGAAAGTGATCACTTGTCTGAATTAAGAAGCTCAAACAAAGGTCAGAGATTAAAATGACTGGCTTCTTGCTGGCGAGGGTGTGTGATGTTGTCACTCACCCATCCACTCCACACCAAGCTCTCACCCTGAGCTGGCACCAGGGTGCAAAATTACCAAAATTGAGACATCTTGGACTGCTCAAGAGGACAGTTTCCTGACAACCCTAATGCGGGAGGAGGCTGTTTGTAAAAACTAAACAGGCTGGGGAGCATTTCTCTGGACAGGGGAAGGCTGAGGTGTGACCTAATGGAGGTCTTTAAGACTTTGAAGGGATTTGATAGGGTCGATGCAGAGAAATCAGCTTCATTTGTGGGGGAGTCCAAAACTGGGGCTGGGGCCTTGATGATAAGACACCCCTAACAAGCACTCAGTCTTGGTGTATTAGGGGGCGACCAAAGTGGACCTGGCAGGATATAAGAGATTTGATGTCAACCTGCCAGTCAAGCCTCTTCCAGTGTTGCCACCAGGAGAAATGGGGTGGGAACAGAAGTGACCCTTCGCTTCCTGGGGAATGTTGGTGACCAGAACAAAGTGTTAAAATGTGGCTGTATCTGAGCCTTTCCCCGACCCACGCCCCAAATTCCTCACTCCCCCTCCCAGGATGGGCAAATCTCGTACTCAAAGCATTGTAGAAATCTTGGATTTCCAATTTAAGGCCTTATGGAATATGTTGTACATCTGGGCTAGGCTCTTAATGTAAATGTCATGAAATGGCCGTTCAGACTCCGCACAAAATTGAAGCCATTCCATAACATGTTCTGTTTATAGCACCCATTAAAAATTCCTTTGGTAAAGAATTAAGCTATTGATTTACAGCAGTAGCAAAAGATTAGCTTAATGTTGCACTATATTTGGTTTGGTTCCAATGCAGCTATTACTCTAATTACTTGGGTGCTAATTAGTCTATTGTGCAGGGATTTAGCAAGTTTAGACTTTGCTCTCTTTAATGGAACTTAGCCCCAGTAATCAGAATGTAATGGAGCCTGGTGTCATCTTCATCAAATATGAATGGTAATGGGATTCTCATACACAGGGCTATTAGTTTTCGGAATAAATCACTTTTCCCCTCAGCATTGCTTGTCATGCCAAGGTTATCTTTGTGATTTAGGGTTTAATAGCATTATGTAAACGTTTTCCTTATCATGGAACTTGTGAAATAACCCATCATGGCTGATCAGTTTGTCCACAGATTAAAATTAGGAAAAGTATGAGCATAGATTCATAATGTACGGAAGGAGGACTTTTGGCCCATCATGCTTGTGCTGGCTCCTTGAAAGTGTAATCTGATTAGTCCCATTCCTCTTGCTCTTTCCCTGCAGCCCTGTATTTATTTCCTTTTTAAGAATATAGCTACTGGCCTTTTGAAAGGACTACCCTTGGAAGAAATTGGAGGTTTACTGTCAGCTTCATAGGAATGTAGGAACAAATAGCTGATTGGTCGTACAGAACTTGAGTACTGCTGAAAAAGGAGACACTTTTTTGTTGAAGATTTTCGTCTTGCACTCATCAGGACAATTTGCAAGGAATTTCTTCCAGGTGTCCTGATGAGTGCAAGACGAAAAGCTTTGACAAAAAATGTCTCCTTTTTCAGCAATACTCAATGTGGGACAGGAGTTTAAGTAGGTCATGGCTGATCTTTATCTTAACTCCACCTATCTGCCTTGGTTCCATAACCCTTAATCCACTTAAAGAAAGAAAAAAAGAAAGACAGGCTGGCATTTATATAGCACTTTTCATAACCTCCGGACAGCCCAAAGTACTTTACAGCCAATGAAATACTTTTAAAGTTGTAAGCTAAGCAACACGGCAGCCAATTTTCATACAGCACGCTCCCACGAACAGCAATGTGTTAACGACAGAATCATAGGATTATCACCGTGTCGAACAAGACCATTCAGCCCATTATGTCTGCTCTGACTATTGTTTTTATGTGTCGGTTGAGGGAGCAGTGTTGGCCAGGACACATTTTAATATCATACTGATATGATATTCACGTACTACATTTATAAGAGGAGCTGCTTGCAGTTCCAAAAAAGCTGTGCGCAAAACACGATTATGGAAATGTGCAATAACCAGATACATTGTTATCTGTGTGGGCTGTTCACTGCAAGCTGTTGTCAGTTAATTCTACAAAATATACATCCCTGGACCTGTATTTTTAAGCAAGTGTTTGCAAAAATGACCTAATTATCTTCAAGGCTGGCGTTCACCATGCTCAGGTTGAGTGATACAGCAGTATGTTCATATCCGTAGGCACTGCCAACGAGCAAATATTTCCCAACAGAGCATTGACACTCAGCTTGACAGGAAGAGACAGTGTAAACAGTGGTTATGTAGCATGTGAGATCCTGGCAAGGGAGGGAGCTGAAATTCGGTTATGTCTTTAATAGAAATGGGAGGACGCCAGGAATTGCACATCAGTTGGGATCTGAAAGAGAACAACCGATTCGAATTGAAACATTGACTTGCTTTTCTGGTTTCAAATGTTAACTGATCTGCTTTATGTTTCCCACATTATCCATTGACTGTTTTCAATTCCGATTTCTGGCATTCGCTTTTTTATTTTTGCTCTTGTTATGTAATGCTGCCTAGCTTGTCAAGCCTCCAAGATTTTCTTGGAGTCTCTATGAATTGAAGATTAATCTCCAGACTAACTAGTGCTCCAAGGAAATGGTGTTTTTTTTTCATTGTTTTTGAATAATTATTATATAAAAAAATTGGTGATGGAGAAAAAGTCTGACTGACAGTCAAGAATTAACCAAACACATAATTATGAGTCTGACCGGGTTCCAATTTTATTTCTTTATTCTTTCATGGGATGTGGGCATTGCTAGCAAAGCCAATGTGTGATGCCCATCCCTATCTGCTCATGAACTGAACACTTCGGAATCAACCACATTGCTGTGGGTCGAGAGTCACATATAGACCAGACCAGGTAAGGATGGCAGATTTCTTTCTCTAAAGAACATTAGTGATCCAGATGAGTTTTTACAACAATCAATAATAGTTTCCCAGTCACCATTACTGAGATTAACTTTATATTCCAGATCTGATTATTGAATTTAAGTTCCACCAGTTACCAGCTGGACTTGGGCCTTTGGATCACTAGCTCAGTGACATTCCCACCATGCCACCATCCCCTTAGATAGATAGTATCTGACGAGAATGGACATGTTGATTTTACCAATTACCTTAACTCAGTGTCCTCTGGTTAGCCACCATCTTACCCCTTGAACCAGTTCCCCCTTTACAAAGTTAATTGGGGAAATAAAGTATGAAAGTAAAGAAAAAGGCTGCCAAGTATCATAGAGCTGTAGAATGGATACAGCACAGGAGGAGGGCATTCAGCCTCTTGAACTCTCCGCAACCAATCTGGCCGGTCCCATTTTCCTGCCCTTTTGTTGTAGCCTGGGAATTCTTTTCCATTCCTGCACTTACCTAATTCCCTTTTGAAGGCCCATGCCTCCACCCCCTCTCCGGCAGTGCATTCCAGACCGTAACTGTTATTTGCTTCTGTTTAGCATAAACCAATCAATCAACAAGGATTGGTAGAACAATAATGTGTGTTCTTTATTTGAAGATAGGGCTATGTACAGACAATGGTAACCGGGAGGCTATGTAGACGTGTGTGACCTTGGGGACTGCTGCTTTGTGCTGTCTACAGCATCATAGGATTAGACATCACATCCAGTCTCATGGTTGATAGTAATGGATAGCAGTTAAAGGTACATCATACATCAACAACTCACTAGGTAAAGAAGAAAGATTTCCCTCCTGTCGCCTTTGATTCATTTGTCATTTACTTTAAATCAGTGCCCTCTGCTTTTCAACCCTTCCACCAATTAGGGATGCCAATCCTCCACAATTAGCTTGGTGACTTCAGGAATTGAAGAACAATCTCCTGGGCTGCTGTGTGCAATCCTGGAGAAAGATTATTGAGACAATGACCAATGTTGATGAAGGTAATGCATTTGATGTGGTCTACATGGAATTTAGCAAGGCTTTTGATAAGGTCCCTCATGACAGACTAGTCAAGAAAATAAGAGCCCATGGGATCCAAGGCAAAGTGGCATGCTGGATCCAAAATTGGCTGAGAGGCAGGAAACAGAGGGTGATGGTAGAAGGATGTTTCTGAGACTGGATGTCTGTTTCCAGTGGGGTTCTGCAGGGCTTGGTGCTGGGGGCCTTGCTGCTGGTGGTGCAAATAGATGGATAAGGTGGTTTAAGAAGGCACATAGGATACTTGCCTTTATTGGCTGAGGCATAGAATACAAGAGCAGGGAGGTTAAACTGGAACTCTATAAATCTCTGGTTAGGCCACAGCTGGAGTACCGTGTGCAGTTCTGGTCAACACATTATAGGAAGGATGTGATGGCACTGGAGAGGGTACAGAGTAGATTTACCAGGATGCTGCCTGGGCTGGAGGGTCTGAGCTATGAGGAAAGATTGGATAGGCTGGGGTTGTTTTCCTTGGAGCAGCGAAGGTTAAGAGGGGACCTGATAGAGGTGTATAAGATTATGAGGGGCATAGATAAGATGGATAGGAAGGCACTTTTTCTATTAGTAGACAGGTCAATAACTAGGGGGCATAGATTTAAAGTAAGAGGCAGAAGACTGACAAGCAAGTTGAGGAGAAATCTTTCCACCCAGAGAGTGGTGGGAGTCTGGAACTCATTGCCTGAAAGGGTGGTTGAGTCAGAAACTCTTGTAACATTTAAGAAGTATTTAGATGTTCACTTGCGTTGCCATAGCCTCCAGGGCTATGGGCCAAGCACTGGAAAATGGGATTAGTGCAGTCAGATCTTTGTTGACTGGCGTGAGCACAATGGGCCGAATGGCCTCCTTCTGTGCTGTAAACATCTATGAATCTCTAATAAAAAAATACATTTTTAAAAACTTTTATTTGGACATTTCTCTTTACAAGATAAAAACATATTAAAAATTAGGATAAAAGGGCTGTTTGCCAGACAGTCGAGCAACATAAAATTGGGCAGTGAGTCTTTTTGCTTTCTAATTGATGTAGGAATGCAATATGTCACCAGGGTGGATCTGTTGGCCGACTAATGGTTGGAGTGTGGGGGAAAGTCATAAGAACATAAAAAATAGGAAAATGAGTAGACCATTCAGCCCCTCGAACCTGCTGTGCCATTCAATAAGATCACGGCTGATGCTCTTGTGCTTTGATTTCCACATTCCCATCTAACCCCAATAATCTTCGATTCCCCTGCCTAACAAGAATCTATCTACCTCTGCCTTAAAAATATTCAATGACCCCACCTCCACCATCTTCTGAGGCAGAGAGTTCCAAAGTTGCACGACCCTCTGAGAGTAAAAATTTCTCCTCATCTCTGCCTGAAAAGGGTGACCACTAATTTTAAAACAGTGCCCCCTTGTCCTGGACTCACCCACAAGAGGAAAGATCCACCTTGTCAAGACCATTCAGGATCTTATATACCTCAAGCAAATCACCCCTCACTCTTCTAAACTCCAGTGGAAGCAAGTCATGTGATGAAGACTTCAGGAATACATTTCATCACAGTTGGCAGCTGTATAACCCTACAAATCATAGGGACAGTTTCTCCCCATCTATTCTCTCTAGACCCCTCTTGGTTTTGAATACTTCTATCAAATCTCCTCTCAATCTCCTATGCTATAAGGAAAACAACCCCAGGTTCTCCAATCTATGCAGGTAACTGAAGTCCCTTATCCCTAGAGTCATTTCCCTAAATATTTTCTGCACTGTCTCTCTAAGGGCTTCACATCCTTCCTGAAGTTTGGTAGCCAGAACTGGACACAATGTCTGGGCTTCCTTTTATTCATTCAAGGGACATGAGCTTTTCTGGCTGAGCCAGCATTTATTGGCCATTGCTGGTTACCCTTGAGCAGGTGGTGGTGAGCTGCCTTCTTGAACTACTGCTATGGTGTAGGTACTCTCGCAGTGTTGTTAGGAAGGGGGGTTCCAGGGTTTTGACCCAAGGACAGTGAAGGAACGGTGATATATTTCCAAGTCAGGATGGTGAGTGGCTTGGAGGGGAATTTCCAGGTCGTGGTGTTCCCATGAGTCAGCTGCCCTTGTCCTTCTAGATGGTATTGATCGTGGGTTTGGAAGGTGCTGTCGAAGGAGTCTTGGTGAATTCCTACAGTGCATCTTGTAGACGGTACACACTGCTGCCACTGTGCGTCAATGGTGGAAGGAGTGAATGTTTGTGGATATGGTGCTGCTTTGTCCTGGATGGTGTCAATCTTCTTGAGTGTTGTGGGAGCGGCACTCATCCAGGCAAGTGAGGAGTATTCCATCACACTCCTGACTTCCGTCTTGTAGATGGTGGACAGGCTTTGGAGAGTGAGGAGGTGAGTTACTCATCGCAGGATTCTTAGGCTTTGACCTGCTCACCTTGAATGTTCAGCTCTTTTGTCCATGTTTAAATCAAGGCTGTAATGAGGTCAGGAGCTGAGTGGTCCGGGCGGAGCCCAAACTGGGAGTCACTAAACAGGTTATTGCTAAACAAGTGCCACTTGTTAACACTGTTGATGACCCCTTCCATTACTTTACTGATGGAGTGGTACTGATTGACTGGGTTGGATTTGTCTTGCTTTTTGTGTACAGGACGTACCTGGGCAATTTTCCACATAGCCACGTGGATGCTAGTGTTGTGGCTGTACTGGAACAGCTTGGCTAGGGGCACGGCAAATTCTGGAGCACAGGTCTTCAGTACTATTTCCAGAATATAATCAGGGCCCGTAGCCTTTGCGCTATCCAGTGCCTTCAGCTGTTTCTTGATATCACGCGGAGTGAATTGAATTGGCTTAAGACTGGCATCTGTGTTGCTGGGGAACCCCGGAGGAGGTTTTTACCAGCCCATTAGAAAGATGTAGAACCCAGATAGATGGAGGTAAGAAATAACCAGGGGAGGAAGACACAGTTGGGAGCAGTCTACAGGCCCCCTGACAGTAGCTATACTGCAAGACAGAGAATAAATCAGGAGATAATGAGGGCATGTAAAAAAAAGTACATTAATCATGGATGACTTTAACCTTCATGTAGAGTGGGAAAATCAAATTGGCAGAGGTAGATACAAGCAATAATTCATAGAGTGTATTTGGGACAGTTTCCTAGAACAAGATGTTGTGAATCCAACCGGGGATCAGGCTATTTTGGATCTGGTGTTCTATAATGAGGCAGGTTTAATAAATGATCTCAGAATAATGGATCGCCTAGGAAACAGTGACCATAATATGGTAGAAATTAGCATTCAGTTTGAGCATAAGAAACTTAGGTCAGAAACAACTGTGGTAAACTTAAATATTAAACAATGGAATGAGGGCAGAGTTGTCTGGGATGGACTGGGAAAGGATTTTAGTAGAAAACACGGTTGAGGAAAAATGGCAAACATTTAAGAAAATAGTTCATGGGAAAAATGTGCAAGAGCGGGTGTGGGTGGGAGCGTCTCCGATCGGTGACCCCGATTGGAGGGGCACCACCATTTTATGTGGGCGGGCCAATTAAATCCCTCCCAGCGTGACATCTGCCAGGGAGCGCTATGCGCTCCCTGTGCGGGTGGGGGGGGGGGATTCCCTCAGCCGGGAGTGCGCTCTTTCATGCACGCGCACGAAAAAGCGCACAGATCTCCCTGAGGCTAAGTGCTGCCTCAGGGAGATCGGCTCGGAATTAATATTTTTAATAGAAATTATAAAAAAATTTCCCTGACATGTTCCCTCATGTGACACTGTCACATGAGTTAGGACACGTCCATAACTTTTATTGAAAAATTCGATAAAAATGTAAATACCCTCATGAAACCTCATCCCGTCTGTGGATGAGGTTTGATGCTTTTTCCGAAGCCCGCCAGGGCTCCCAGCCTGCCCGCCAACCTTAAGGTCGGACAGGCAGGTCCATTAATTACCTTAATCAGTTTTTCAATGGCCTCAATAGGCCGACCTGAAAATGGAAATGACGCGGGGTGATATCGGGAGTTCCTTCAATGTCATCCTGCGTCATTTTACAATTCGGTGACAGGGCCCCGACCCCACTCACCAACCGGAAGATTCTGCCCCATGACTCTCAACAAAGATATATCCCAGTGAGGAAGAAGGCCAACCATGGTTAACCAAAGAAGTTAAGGACAGTATCAAATTGAATGAAAAAACAGATAACGTGGCTAAGGTTAGTGGTAAGCCAAAAGATTGGGAAAGCTTTAAAAACCAACAAAAGATGACCAAAAAAATAATAAGGAAGGAGAAAATAAACATTGAGGGTAAACTAGCAAGTGCTGTAAAAATGGATAGTAAGAGCTTCTTTAAATATATAAAAAGGAAGAGAGAGGCCAAAGTGAACATAGGCCCCTTAGAGAATGAGGCTGGGGAAATAATAATGGGGGACTAGGAAATGGCAGAGGAGTTGAATAAATACTTTGTTTCAGTCTTCATGGTAGAAGAATCTAATAGCATATCAAAAATACTAAATAATCAAAGGATGAAAGGGGGTGAGGGAGGAAATAAATATAATGACCATCACTAGGGAAAAAATACTAGGGAAACTAAAGGGGCTAAAGGCCGATAAGTCACCTGGACCTGATGGGTTGCATCCTAGGATATTAAAGGAAGTAGCTACAGTGATAGTAGCTGCGCTGCTAGTAATCTTCCAAGAATCCCTAGATTCTGGAGAAGTTCCAGGGGATTGGAGAATGGCCAATGTAACACCCTTATTCAAAAAGGGAGGGAGACCAAAAAACGGGTAACTATAGGCCAGTTAGCTAAACACCTTTCATAGGGAAAATTATAAAGGCTGTAATAGCAGAGCATTTAGAAATACATAATCTAATCAAGCAGAGTCAGCATGACTTCATGAAGGGCAAATCATACCTCACAAATTTATTAGAATTCTTTGAGGAGGTAACAAGCAGGACAGATAAAGGGGAACCAGTAGATGTTACATATTTGGATTTCCAAAAGGCGTACGATAAGATACCGCACATAAGGCTACTTAATAAGAGGTGTTGGGGATAGTATATTAACATGGATAGAGGATTGGCTAACTAATAGGAGACAGAGAGTTGGGATAAGGGGGGCATTTTCAGGATGGCAACCTGTAACTAGTGGAGTGCCATAGGAATGAGTGCTAGGGCCTCAATTATTTACAATATATATTAATGACTTAGATGAGGTAAGTGAATGTACTATCGCCAAGTTTTTGGACGACACAAAAATAGCTGGGAAGGCAAGTGGTGAGGATGAGACAAGGAGTCTACAGAGGGATATAGACAGATTAAGTGAGTGGGCAAAAACTTGGCTGATGGAATATAATGTGGGAAAATGTGAGGTTATGCACTTTGGCACAAAGAACAGAGGAGCTGAATATTATTTAAATGGAGAAAGACTGCAGAGGGCTGCAGCACAGAGGGATTTGGGGTCCTTGTGCATGAATCCCGAAAAGCTAACATACAATTTCAGCAGGTAATAGAGAAGGCAAATGGAATGTTGGCCTTTATTTCAAAGAGTATAAAAATAGGGAAGCCTTGTTAAAACTATACAAGGCACTAGTCAGTTCACACCTAGAATACTGTGAGCAATTTTGGTCCCCCTTTCTAAGGAAAGATATACTGGCATTGGAGGCAGTCCAGGGAAGGTTCACTCAGTTGATCCTGGGTATGGAGGGATTTTCTTATGAAGAGAGGTTGAATAGGTTGGGTCTGTACTCATTGGAATTTAGAAGAATGAGACGTCATTGAAACTTATAAGATTCTTAGGGGTTTGACAGGGTAGATGATGAGAGGCTGTTTCCCCTCATGGGAGAGTCTAGGACCAGAGAGCATAATCTCAGAGTAAGGGGTCACCCATTTAAAACAGAGATGAGGAGGAATTTCTTCTCTCAGAGAGTAGTCAATCTGTGGAATTTTTTACCCGCAGAGGGCTGGGTTGTTAAGTATATTCAAGGCTGAGATGGACAGATTTTTAATCAGTAAAGGAATCAAGGGTTATGGGGAAAAGGCAGGAATGTGGAGTTGAGGATTATCAGATCAGCCATGATCTCATTGAATGGCAGAGCAGACATGATGGGTCAAATGGCCTACTTCTGCTCCTACGTCTTATGGTTTTATGGAAGCTCAATGCATCTGTTACCCATCCTGAATTCCCCTGACACCCTCAGTGCTGTTAGGGAGGGAGTTCCAGGATTTTGATTCAGCAACAGTGAAGGAATGGAGACATAGTTCCAAATCAGGATGGTATGTAGGTTGGAGGGCATCTTACAGGTGATGGTGTTCCTATGCGTCTGCTGCCCATGTCCTTCTTGGTGATATAGAGGTCATGGTTTGGAAGGTGCTGTCGAATGAGCCTTGGTGAGTTGCTGCAGTGCATCTTGTATAAGGCACATGTTGCTGCCACTGTGCATCGGTAGTGGGGGGAGTAAGTATTTAGATGATGGATGGGTGCTGATCAAGCAGGCTGCTTTGTCCAGGATGGTGTTGAGCTTCCTGAGGTTGTGGGAGCTGTGCTCATCCAGGGAAGTGGAGAGTATTCCATCATACTCCTGGCTTGTGCTTGTGATGATGGACAGGCTTTGGGGTGTCAGGGAGTGAGTGACTTGCCTAAGCATTCCTAACCTTTAACCTGTTCTTGTGGCCTCATTATTTATATGGCTGATAGAGTTCAGTTCTGGTCAATGGTGACTCTCAGGATGTTGATGGTAGGGGATTCATTGAATGCCAGGCGGAGATGGTTAACTTCGCCCTTGTTGGAGATGGTCATTGCCTGGCACTTGTGGGCCTCAATTGTTACTTGCCACTTGTGGTTATGACCTAGATGGGAGGAGTGCATGTATTATCTCACCCCGCTACTCCACAGGCCGTTCCATTAATGTAAAAGTTTAATGTACTCACCAAATGGCCAATTGTTTGCCTTCTGTACTGGTGCCCAGAATGAAAAAGACACACACACACACATACACAAACAAACAAAGGATGAGCAGATAGAGTCCGTCTGCTGAGATGGGCTTTAGAAGATAACGTTTGCAGGGCCTCGAGCCTGTCAATCTGCGGTTCCCTCGTGGGACGACTAGGCCGCTGGCCCTGGCGAACGTCCAGAAGTTCTCATCAACGGGACTTTGTTGTGGAGGAGAATGCATCAATTCTTCTGGTCTCAGCTTTACAGGTCCAAATGCAGGCCAGTTACACTCAGGTAAGGGTTCTCTGGCTACAGGTTGATAGCCACACGCGATTTTAGGCAAGAAAAAGAGAGAGCCAGTCAGGCTAGCCTTCCATTCTCAGCTTATTCCCCAACAGGACTGACTTCAAAACCAGCAGGTTCAAACTTAAGTTACTTTTTTCTCTCCCATGTGATTTCCAGCATGTTACCAATCTTTGCCTCTCTTCAGATTTTTTCCCTTTCAATTACAGTGATTGGCGTTCAAAACAAACAAACATATCTTCCTCAAATACCACGCAGGTCATGGTTTCTTGGAAGAGACCTGATTGTTGACTGTCTCTAGGTCAACTTACGACCTTCTTTAAAAAAACTCCAGGTCAGCATCCAAATGCCCAAATAATACTCTTTCCTTCCATATTTTAAATCAAAAATAGTTTTAAAATATGATTTCCCAACATTATCAGTCCAAGCCAGAATGTTGTACCCGTCTTGCTGCATATGAACATGGAATACTTCGATATCTGAGGAGTCACAAGTGGTGCTGAACATTGTGCGATCATCACTTAACATCCCCACTTCTGGCCTTATGATGGGGGGAAGGTCATTGATGAAGCAGCTGAAAATGGTTGGGCTGAGGACACTACCCTGAGAAACTCCTGCAGTGATGTCCAACTCTACCCCCCACCCTCCTTAAAACCAGCTTATATTTCACCTGTTTTCTATTTTTACTTAGTTCTGTTGAAGAGTCATACGGACTCGAAACATTAACTGTGTTCCTCTCCGCAGATGCTGCCAGACCTGCTGAGTTTTTCCAGGTATTTTTATTTTTGTTTTGGATTTCCAGTATCTGCAGTTTTTTGTATTTATCCTGCAGTGATGTCCTGGGCTGAGCTGATTGTCCTCTTACAACACAACCATCTTCCTTTGTCATAGGAATGATTCTAGTCAGCGGAGATTTTACCCCCGATGTTCAAGAGTAGGTTGACGGGGCAGTAATTGGCTGGCTTTGATTTGTTCTGCTTTCAGTGGATAGGGTGCTCCTGGGCAATTTTCCACATTCCCAAGCAGATGCCAGTGTTGTAGCTGTATTGGAGCAGCTTGGCCAGGGGCATTGCAAGTTCTGGAGCACAGGTCTTGAGCACTATTGCTGGAATATTGTTAGGACCCTTTGCACTATCCAGTGCCTTCAGCCGTTTCTTGATATCACATGGAGTGAATCGAATTGACTGAAGGCTGGCATCTGTGATGGGGAGTTATCAGGAAGAGGCCAAGATGAATCATCCACTTGACACTTCTGGCTGTAGGTAGTTGCAAATGCTTCAGCCTTGTCTTTTGCACTGCTGTTCTGGGCTCCCCCATCATTGAGGATGGGGATATTTGTGGAGCCTCCTCCTCCAGTGAGTTGTTTAATTGTCCACTACCACTGGATGTGGCAGGACTGCAGAACTTTGAGTTGACCTATTAGTTGTGGGACTGTCAATCGCCTGCTGCTTCCACTGTTTGGCATGTGTTATAACCCAGCAGTTTGGTAAAGCTGAGTTATTTAAAAATCCCAGAGGGAAACTTTAAACAACTGTCATAACTTATATTTTAAGTGGTATGTTTGAGATGCGACTCTAAACTCAGGAATCAGACCACCAGTTCTCGAGAGGTTTTATATTCAGCTAAATGAAATATTTCATTAATTTACACAAGTTAAATATATACACATGGCTACAAATTACTACTATCATAACTCTTGACAAATTCCCAAACTAATCTCCATTAAGGCAATAGCAACCTATAGACTTAACCAAACACCAGGCAAAGCATTTTCACCTT
This sequence comes from Carcharodon carcharias, assembly GCF_017639515.1. Lineage (NCBI taxonomy): Eukaryota > Metazoa > Chordata > Chondrichthyes > Lamniformes > Lamnidae > Carcharodon > Carcharodon carcharias. The sequence continues at coordinate 180,781,888 of NC_054472.1, read as the reverse complement.
ACAACTTCAAAATGAGTTTCCTTTCACTTTGGTCCTCACTGAGACAGTTGTAGGCTTACAGCTACTTTGATCTTACATTGCTTCTGCTCTCCATACACAAAACTGTGATCGGTTATATCCAGCACATCTTACTGAATGTAAATTCTCATTGTATCACCAGCCTCTTTGAGCTCCACCTCTTCTAACAATAAAACCCCTTTCATAGTACCAATTTTAATAGTAATATAAACATATTGCTTGGTATCTGCTGGCTAGGTGCCAGATTTCACCCCACTTCTTGAATGCTCTGTTCAAAAATGCAAATACACTCTACCTCTCTTACATCTCAAAACTGGTACACATTAAAGCACCCAGACTAGCTGGCTTTAATGCAATGAAGACACACCCGCAGACTAAACCTCTATTTTAAAAGAAAAATATTTTCCAATAATATTATATACATTAATATTTTCATGGCAGCATAGCAAGTATTCATGTGCTGAAGCTTCATTAAGCTAACAGCTCCTTTTGAGGTATGCCTGGTGCTGGCCCTGGTATTCCCTCCTTTGCCCTTCATTGAATTAGAGTTGATCGCCTGGTTTGATGGTAATGGTAGAGTGGGGGGTATGCCGGGCCACGAGGTTACAGATTGTGGCTGAGTACAATTCTGCCGTTGCTGATGGGGTGAAGCCAAAGAAGGTGGATCTTTTTTTCACTCCTTAACATGATTCAATTTTCTGAGGAAGAGGGTGAGAAACTGTTGTCATGGGCAGGAGGGCTGGTAGCCAGAGAATGCAGATTTAAAATAATTGGCCAAAGAAAAGCCAGAGGTGTGATGAGGAGTTGCTTTTTTTTTACCCAGTGAGGTGTTATGATCTGAAATGCACTGTCTGAAAGTGTGGTAGAAGCAGATTCAATAATAACTTTCAAAATGGAATTGGATAAAAACTTGGACATGGAGGGTTGCAAGGCTGTGAGAGAAGAGAAGCATGAGTGGGACTAATTGGATAACTCTTTCAAAGGGCCAGCACAGACTTTTAGTAAGCACTGACCCTTGTTCTGCTATTAACACATTCTGCTATCTTGCTTTCAGACAGAGCTGACTTTTATGCTGCTTTTAATACACACTTTATTCTTTAATACTATCATTACCAATCCCTTTGTATTGTGTCCATGATATCTTTGTCCAAGAAGGCAACTCACCGCCATTTTCTCAAGGGCAATTAGGGATGGGGAATAAATGCTGGCCTAGCCAGTGAAGCCCACATCCCTTGAATGAATAAAAAAAATTAATCTCTCCTGACCTCCAACCCATCCCTGACCTGCTCCTCCCTTTCCAATAGCTTAAATCCCATCACCTTTCTACCCCACTTCAGCCCTGAAGAAGAGTCATACAGACTTGAAATATTAACTCTGTTTCTGTCTCTGCAAAGATGCTGCCAGATCTGGGGAGATCTTCCAGCATTTTCTGTTTCTATTCCAGCACAGACTTTGTGGACTGAATGGCCTCCTTCTCTGTTGCATGATTCAATACTTCTCTGGGATTGTTCAACAGGATAGTTCTTTTCTCCACCGCTGTGAAATCTGTTAGGTTTAAAAGATATTTCCAAGTGACTGCTGTGGTGGCAACATGAATCTTACTGCATGATCAAGCAGAAATGGCTTTTTGGAGAGTCTTTAAGCTTTGGACTTACTTCAATTGCTTTTTTCTCCCTGATAAAACACCTCCCTTCACACCGGGTAATTGGTTCTCTTATTCCTTCATCAGCCACAGGACGAAGATTCCCACTGAAATCCTGAAAACAATTTTCTCAGTGGCTGGGACGACAGCGTTCGCAGAAGCCAGCTCAATTGCCAACCGAGCCGATGGCGAGGCAGGGAAATCGGGGTATCATCCAGGCATCCCGTCTCAGTGGCTTCATCAAAAGCCTGCTCTTGTACTGGTCAACATTTCTGAGCTCTGCGAAGCTGAGCTTTAAGCTGTTTGAACTGAGATTTCTGCCCTTTCCACCTGCCAAACGCTATCGATTGTAGCTTTGAATGAAAGTAAATGTGAGCCATTTTAGCTGAGACTTTTAAGCTGTCAGTCCAGAGGTGACATCTGCTTTTGAACTTCCACTGTCATTCAAGCACTGTCCCAAAATCTAACAACAACAACTTGCATTTACATAGCGCCTTTAATGTGGTAAGAAGACACAATTTATCAAAGAGAACCTCGGCTTGTTCGAGCCCCGCTGCTATACCTATTATGAACAGAAGAGCTTCGATTCAGTCAACCGCAGGTCACATGTTGAAACAGGTAGCAAAATACTGCAGGCGCTGGACACAAAATAAAAACGGAACAATGCTGGAAATACGTTAGTGGGCTGGCGTCTGTGGGGGATAGATACGGAGTTAGCAGTTTATAATCAAGAATTGAGGAAGGGGGGATGGGGAAGGTCAGAGGGAAAGGTGAAAGGCAAGGGAGATTAAACGGCAAAAGAGATGACGATGAAAGGCAAAAAGTGAGCCGAGCAAGCCACTCAGTTCAAGGGCAGTTAGGGATGGGCAACAAATATTGCCCTTGCCAGTGATGCCCACATCCCAGGAAAGAAAGCAAAGGACATGAGGTTTCCATGGCTGATGGGTAATTTAAATTCAAATGAATATATCTGGAATGAAAAGCTAATATCAGTGATGGTGATGATGAAACTGCTGATTGTTATAAAACCCCATCTGGTTCACTAACATCATTTGGGGGAGGAAATCTGCCAGCCTTACCTGTTCTGGCCTACACGTGACTCCAGACCAATGCGACTGATTCTGACCTGCCTTCTGAAATGGCCTAGTAAGCCATTCAATTGTATTCAGCAAGGTGGCTTGCCATCACCTTCTCTATAGGGATGGGCAATGAATGTTGACCTTGCCAGCAACCCCCTGCATGAACACATTGAAAAGAAGCTGAAGATGGATCCTGAGGAAGTTTTGGTTTTGGTTTCAGCAGGATCATCATCAGCACCTTCTGCCCGATGGATTATTATGAGTCTGTCAGTCTTCACTGTCCCCAGGTCACAGGAAGTTGATTGCTTGGATCTGCTATCTGTTTGATGGGAAAACTCAACACATGTACCACTGTTCTGTGACATTGGGTTTCATCTTGCCTATCATGACTTGCTGTATTCTTGTTTTTAGTTCCTGAGTTCCTGGAGAGGAAAAAGCATTCATTTTTTTTTGAAAAATAGTTCTAACGCTATCACAACCATCACTCCTCTACTCATTGAACTATATTGCCTCCTCATTACTTCAAGTCTCATCCTTGTTTTCAAATCCCTCCACAGTCACACCCCTCCCTATCTTTGGAATTTTCCCAAGCCCCATAACCCTCTGAGATACCTGTGCATTTCCAATTCACACAGAATCAGAATCACAGAATCACACAGTGCAAAAGAGGCCCTTCAGCCCATCAAGTCTGCACCAACACGTGAGAAATACCTGACTTACTTACCTAATCCCATTACCAGCACTTGGTCCATTAGATTCTGGAAAAGTCCCAGAGGATTGGAGAACAGCCAACATAACAGCCTCATTCAAAAAGGGGAGGGAGACAAAAAAAAGGTCACTTTAGGCCAGTTAGCTCAACATCTGTCATTGGAAAAATGTCAGAATCTATAATAAAGGATGTAATAGCAGAGCGTTTAGAAATATATAATCTAATCAAGCAGAGTCAGCATGGCTTCATGAGAGGGATATCACAGAATCACAGAATCACACAGTGCAGAAGAGGCCCTTTGGCCCATCAAGTCTGCACCGATACGTGAGAAACACCTGACCTACCTACCTAATCCCATTTACCAGCACTTAGTCCATAGCCTTGAATGTTATGATGTGCCAAGTGCTCATCCAGGTACTTTTTAAAAGATGTGAGGCAACCCGCCTCCACCACCCTCCCAGGCAGTGCATTCCAGACCGTCACCACCCTCTGGGTAAAAACGTTTTTCCTCACATCCCCTCTAAACCTCCTGCCCCTCACCTTGAACTTATGCCCCCTTGTGACTAACCCTTCAACTAAGGGGGACAGCTGCTCCCTATCCACCCTGTCCATGCCCCTCATGGATTCTGGGAGCTTGAAGAACCCCCATTTCTAATCGCTCCCCCTTTTGAGCCTGTGCCTTCAGCTGCCAAGGCCCCAGGCTCTGGAATTCCCTTCCTCCACCTCTCTGTCTCCCTCATTCTCTTTCTCTCTTTAAGAGAATCCTTACAATGTATCCCTTTGAGCAAGCTTTAGGTGACCTATCCTAACATCTCCATATGATGATTGGAGTCAGATTTCCTTGGCTCCCTGTGAATCCCCTTGGAATGTTATGTTGCACTAGAGACGCTATATAGAGGCAAGTTGTTGTTGAAGGGTTTATTTTATTTTTCTTGTGAATAAATTTTGTTTTTCCTTCATTGGTTTTAATGGACCCAGATTACAATGCCAGAACCGGACAATATTACAGCCATGAGTTACAGAAATGCCAATTAGTGAGGTAGCGGGGAACCAGTTCATTCAGTTGGCTTGAGCATGTGCTTTATAAATGCCAACAGCTCCCTTTAACGGACTACACGCGTTAATTTGCCCATTTGTCAATTTGTTAATTCGCCCATTTTTGCTAATTTGATCGTTTGTTTTATTTGTTATATTCAAGAGTATAAATGGGGACAGAGACCACCAAAACTACATTATGATTTGATTTAAGTTTCCTTTAAGATTTTTGCACTTTGTTAGTGTGCCTTTAAGAGACTGCTCCTTTAAATTGTTGAATTTGTTAATTTGACCTGTTAGGAAATAGAGATAGTTTAAGTAAATTATATTGGTATTTGTAGGTGTTAGGAATGAGTTTTAGCGTTAATGTTTTAAGTTTGATTTGTCGAGTTGAGTTTTAGTTTCACTTTAAAAGGTGCCGGCATTTCTACTGAGAGCTTATGACTGTAAGAGAAGTTAAGCAAGCACAAGGGTAGAAAAACTGAGCTGTGGGATCGAGAGTGGCAGGTCCCTCCCACAGACACACACAGAATAAACTAGAAACAGTAATTTTTAAGTTCAGTTTTGAAGGCAGCTGCCAGGCAAAAGCAGCCTAGAAGGCTCAGACAGCCAATTCCAAGCTAAATAAGAAAGTCCTCAAGAATCCAGGAGAACAGGAGAAAGTCCCAAGCAGACCTTCTAGTTAAAGGAAGGACAGGAATGTGGAAAAAGGTCCTGTTAAGTGAATTTAAGAGGGGCAGAGAAAGGCTCCAAGCTGTAGGAAGCAGAGTTAAAGTGATATAAAGGATTGTGAGAAGTCAGAAGGTCCAAAGAGGCAACTGAAGGTCTGTAACTCTTTGCTATGGGCATGTGAAGCAGTGCTACTGTTGACAGCTGAGTCAGTGATAGAGAGTGCGTGGAAGACAACTTGAATGCAGATGGTGACCTGGGGAGAAGAATATGCGAAGGAGAGTTCAAAACCCTGGAGGTGAACCCTTGCAGAAGGCGTCTGAGAGAAAGTGTCAGTTTGGGAAAAGATTCCAAGGCGAGTTCTTGGAAAATGAAGATTGGAAACCCTCATGTGAAAGGTGGAGTTCATTGACATGGTTGGCTCACGAGGTAATAGGCATCTTGGGGGAGTTGAGGAGAGATCCATAGTCTGGGGTGGCATCTTTCAGAGTGTGGTGTGTCTGACCACAGGTCAGCAATTGGTTTACATGAACATTAGAGTATAAGATAGCTTTTGTAATTTGTATATCCTTACAAATCTGTATATATCTGTAAAGGTATTGTTGTGGGTGAGGGAGTATTGTAATATCGTTCAACTTGTTTCATAAATGTTTTATGCTTTTATTAAAAGTTCTTCAGCTGACTTCCGTGACTGTGTTCAGTAGCCCGTCTCCACGTATCTAAGCAAACAATTAAAAGTTAGGATCTATCAAGCTGGGTTGCACCCTGAGATCAGGCTTGTCCAGTGGTAAACTCGGCTGGGATCATAACAAACCTCATTTGGCTTTGGTATTACTCAAAGCAGCATAAACACTGACAGCACAGATTCAACCCCTGCACCAACTGAGGTAGCTCTTTGAGTCTGCCTCTTCTCCTTGTCCCATTGTGATATCCTGGTATTGAGCTGTGTGGGGAGCTGTGATTGGCAATCTTGAAGCAGCGAGGACACTTCCTAACAGCACCGTGGCTGTACATCGACTGCAGCGGTTCAAGAAGGCAGCTCACCGCCACCTTCTCAAGGGTAACTAGGGATGGACAATAAATGCTGGTCCAGCCAGTGATGCCCACATCCCATGAAAGAATAATTTTTTAAAAAATGAAGAGAGAGAAGCTAATGACAGGAAAATAATGTTTCTTTTATGCTTTTGGAATAGCTTAATAGTTATTTGACAGGCATACCTGGAATGATGGTATCGTACAGCATAGCACAGGCATTCAGGGTCATATCTGTGCTCCTCTCCTAATGAAGTATCCAATTAGTTCCACACCCCGGCACTTTCCCCATAGCCTTGCAAATGTTTTTTTCCCCCTTTCCAAGTATTTATCCAATTCTCTTCTGTAAGTTACTACTGAATCTTCTTCCACCAGCCTTTCAGGCACTGTACTCCAGGCCATAATAACTCGCTGTGTAAAAATAAAAATCTAATGTTTCCTCTGGTTCTGTGTCCTAAGGTTTCCAACTCTCCTGCCACTATAAACAGTTAATCTTTATTTACTCTATCAAAACCCTGCAAAATTTTTGAATACCTCTATTAAATTCAATCTGTCAAACTGCTCAATACCTGTGGAAGAGTTAAGCCAACTGCAAAATTGGCACAAAATTGTTCTGTGAAAGAATAAAACACTGATGTGCCCTGAAGACTCAGGCAACGTGTGCATTGAAAATAAATTGTGTTCTTCCGGTGTGAAGAGAAACTGCTCTTTAGATAACACTTGTCAGTCACAGAAAATTGCTCAATTGGCATGTCCCACAAAGGTAGACATTCTGATGAAAGGGAATATAAGTGGAACGAGTGGGAGCCTGGGAACCTGTTTCCAAGGTAGCTATTGAACAGTGATGGGGTGTTCTGCTCTGATTACGCCTGGCACAGTTGTTGAAGCTTAAAGTGGTGTAAGATAAGATAATCCTACACAGGGAGATCAGTCGACAAAAACTGGGCTCATCCCAAGTGCCAACTTGTTGTCAACAAATCTGCTGGTGCTGGAGCTGATGTGAACATGGTTAACGGAGCCAAGTTTTGCAGAGTCAAAGGCATTTCTAGAGCTTGCTAAGGCAATCCCTACTCAATGGGACCGTATCAATGTTGCTAAACTGGCATAATCTCCTTCCTCATTTGTCCTGCCTTCACCTCCTTCTAGGATGCCAAAGCAGTCACCTGCAGTGCCAGCCAATTTCCAGTGACTGGTTCAAGTCAAACTGAGACAAGTGTAGAAACTTCAGTTTGCCTTGCCCCATCAACATGCCTGTCTACCATTTGTCTGGGCAGGGAAGCACTAGTTAGCCTATCAGGCCTGACCCACACATGGTAGGATCATCACCACCCCATTACACCTCTGCGGCCATCTCATTTCCAGAGAGATGCAAAAAAACAGAGGGACAAACCTAAAACACGTGGAAATTTCCTCTCTGTGTCCAGGAAATCGTATGTTTGTAGTGTTATCTACAAAGACACTTATCTTTCATATGAATTGGTCTCTGTCCAGTCTTGATGGCATGACCACGATTACATTAATCACTCCTGTTCTCCACTCCTTTCCAAAACCTGTCCCACCTTCCAACTGCCTCTGAAATTTACTTAAAACCTTTTTTTAATCTATAACCTCTCCTAGTTTGGATAAAAGTTGACCAACCTGAAACACTGAGCTGGATTTTACCCTCTCTTGCTGGCAGACTTGATGGTGGGAGTCTCGTAAAACCCAGTGGGTTCTCTCTGCCTACCTGCCCACTCCAAACCGTCTCAAATTTTATAGAGGGTGGGGGAGGTGTTGGGATGCCCGCCCACCCACCCTTTGACCTATTGAGGCCCTTAAGTGGCCAATTAGTGACAAATCAAAGGCCTCATCTTTTAGCTTTAGCTGTGCGAGCTGGTGTTGGGTAAGGGGAGGGATCTCCTTTTAGGGGGTTCCCTGTGCCCAGCAGAGGCACCACCCCTAAGGTCATACCTTCCTGTCAACCCTCCCTACTGGCCTCTCAATGTCGCCCCTGCTCCCCTCCCTGAACTCCCTCGCTGGGGCTTGCCAGCCTGGCCATAGTGATACCCCAGACTTACCTGAAGTCCAGCCTCCACTGCCTCCTCTTTCTTAGGGACTGACTGTCATCCCAGCAGTGCCCAAACCTGGTGCTGGCGTGACTACAGAGCTGTCAGCCACCCGATTGGCCGACAGCTCTCTCAGGCGGGACTTCCTCCTGAGATATAGATGGAAGTCTCGCTTTAAGGAAATAAGCACTGCTCCCTGTGTTAAATGGTTGCGGTGCAGCTGACCTCTCTCCTCTCCGCCTGACGTTTTAGCTGGGAAATGGGGACCTTGGTGCCCCATAAAGTCCTGCCTATTAATTCTGTTTCACTCTCCATAGCCTCTGTCAGAATGGCTGAGTGTTTCCTGGCAATTTCTGTTTTTATTTCTGGCTTGGAAACTTTAACTCCAGAACTGTCCTTCATGGTGCAAGTTTCCCCACAGACTGCTTCCTCTCGCTAAAGCTAGGCAAATCTCAGTCTCATTTTTAACACCACCCGCACCCCTCCCCCATGAATCTGACCTTTCCAATTGAAGCGCAAGCTCGTACCCGCATTCCTGCTCAGTGCGTCACAGCCTCTTGCTGCCCACAGCTGCTACCCTCCCCTTCCTGGATCGTGGCAGATCAACTGTGTCTGTGAATTTTCAGGATTATTTTAGACCCCTCCCCCCTCTCAAACCCAATTCCATGCAAATGTGAATCACATGGGCCTTTTATCCAAGTAGCCAGTGAAGCCCACATCCCGTGAATGAATAAAAAAAAATAGAGATGTGGATTAGCTATCTTTGCAATCCCAACACTCTTTCATTTTTGGAACTAAATGGACAGTTTAAAGCACAAGTGTTTGCAACCCAACATTCTTAGCACTTCTCTGGGATTTTGGAGATTCTCAGTCTATCCTCTGTTAGTGTACAGGTTTCCGCCATTATTTCCGAGGGTAAACATGTTACGACTTCTTCCCAGTGAAATAATCTGGGCCCCCTTGAAACTTTATCAGAGCACCCAGGCTTGCTGACAAGCGGACTTCAAAACAGGTCATTTAGCCTTAACTCAAAGACACAGACCGAAATCATCCCAGATTTGTGCTAAGCATGGTAGCAGGCGGGAAAAAGTACACTTTACCTCTAAGCTGCAATGACGGCTTTTCACGCAGTATCATCCCAATCCCGCCTCGTTAATCATGTATTCTCGAGAAACACACCGTTTCAATGGCGGGCGGGCTTTCATTTGCCTACCACGCCATCACCTCACCGCTTCCTCACGCCGACTGCCATTTTTAAAGTGCAGCCGCGCACACACCTCTCAGTGCTTCCAGCCCAGGACTGCTGCACAGAAGACATGGCTCCAAAAGGCAAGAAGACTGTAGCTCCCTGTTTCAGTAACACATCCCTGGAACACCTTTTGGATGCCATGGAGGCCCACTGTGATGTCCTCTACCCCCGCTCTGGCCTCAGGAGGTCCAGTAATCTCACCTCTCCAACTTGGGAGGCGATGGTGGTGGTGGTCAGTGCCAATGCTGCACAGAAGAGGTTGGCCATCCAATGCAGAAAGAGGATGAATGATCTCATCAGTGCCACCAGGGTAAGGCAACCATCTCATCACTCTAAACTCACACACTTATGCCCATCACACGTTCACTGGCATCTCACTCACTGCCAGCTCAAGGGACATCACCACACACTCTCTCACACACACACCCTCACATCTCCACCTGGCCTCAGCTCCTCTGGAGACTGCCTCCTCAGCCCTCACCATCTTGCGCCCACTTGCACAGATCAACATGTGCCCCCACACACCCTGGGATACCCCCCTTCCCCAGTACAGCTCTCATCCTGCAGTCTCTTCCCTTTCCTGTGGCCACTTATACCCCTTCCCCAAGCAAGCCTTAGCCCTGCAGCCTTGGTCTGCTAGGTAGAAACCTGCCTGTGAGCCCCACTAAAACCGATGTGGTGCCGCCTTTGAAGCCTGGCGCTGATGACCACGAGCGCTGCCTGAAGCAAGGTAGGCAAACAAACCTTGAAGTCTTGAGTGAAGTGCAGCTCGCCAGGTGCACGTCGCTTAAGTACATTTGCGAGAGGTGCCCCAGGTGATCCAGCATCGGTTGGGGGGGCGGAGGGGTGGGGGTGGGGGGTGGGGGAGGCGGTTGGGGAGGAGGGTTGATTCTAGCGAGCTGGGTTTATACTGATTTATGCAGATGTATTACAATGAATTTCCCGATGTCCGATGGTGGGAAACACAGCCCGGCATTGACAGGCAGAAGGGACGATTGCAAATTGGTTTCATGTCATTGTGAAACCGATTTTTGGCCTACTCACCATATTGTTTCCTCACGCCATCAAACCTGCCCGCTCTCAATGGTCATGGAAAATTCCGCCCACAGTCCCAAAATGTAACAATCTTAAAAATGTCATAATTTCAATAGTTTGGGTTTCTTTCCCATGGGGCTCGGATCACATTATCCTGTATCTGGGTGGTGGTTTTCAGTATTACTGCACCATCCTCCTATTCAGATCGTTTTGTTTCATCTTAAATTAAAGGAGATACCTTTAAATCATAGCTGTCTTGTAAAGTCCACTGTTCGTAAACGTATATAGTGGGAAAGGAGAATTTTGCAGGGATTTGAGGAACAAGTAGGGGAGTGGGCTTGATTGGATAGCTGTTTCAAAGATGGGCTGAGTGGCCTCCAAGCTGTTGCTTACGCCTCTCAAGAGTGAGGATTATAGAAAGTTGCCGTTGCCAGAAGAGTAAACGACCCACATGCTGAAGGGTCCAGTCTACAGATGAACTGGATTTGAAACAGTTATGAAGGGAAAAAAAAGAATGACATTTGAGGTTAAAAGTTGGGGATGGGGTGTGGAAAGAAATAAATGTCACCCTTTTGCACAACTCATAGCCTTACCGCTAACAAAATAATGGCCTCAAAACAAAAGAATCACTTCAGTCCTGTGGCATTTGCCAAGAAAGAGAAATTAAGCTGTTGCAACAGCGTCTAACCTTTTCTGGTAAAAATACCTGGAAGCAAAAAATCAATAAATATTGGAATGGAACATTATGCAGGAAAAACAATTTTACAGCACAGTACAATAATAGTGGCACTTAAATCTATAAAAATGTAATTTGAAAGGATGCTTTGACAAATTACTTATAAATTGCTATAGGCCAAGTACTCATCAGTATTCATCAGTGTCCCGGCCACTACAGGAAGCTGCATGAGCCGACCAAGTTACTAACGCTTGCAGAGTTAATTTTCAGTTCTGAGTTGAACGTCGCTGTAAGAGAACTGAACAACGATTCTGTGGCTTAAAAAAAACAGAGATTGCTGGAGACACTCTGCAGGCCCGGCAGCAACACCAGCAGCAGAAGCAGAGTTTATGGTCTCGATATTAACACCTCACTCACCCCATCACCCAAACCCTAAATAATGTGAAACATGACCCCAACACACAGCCTCCCTAATGGCCGCCATTTGGTAATGAGGTGTGTGAATCTTGGAGTGGTGAGCAATATTGTTAAATGCAGTTGGGAGCCTGGTTTAGGTTTAGCAGTAGCCCTGGGCTTCCCAGGGCTTGGGAAATGTGACAGAGAAAGGCAGATGGGAGCTGTCATCTCCAAAAGGCTTTTTGCAGCACCTCTTGTGGAGCAAGGAGGAGCAGGGGTGTTTACCTACTACAAAATCACATATCTCCAACTCTGCATCACCTGATCCCCTCAAAAAAGCCTTCTGCCTCCCTTCTGCCAATTACAACTTCTCTCTATCTCTCTGCCCCCACCCCCCCCCCCTCCCGTGGTCTACCATCCCCCCTCACATCCTCGAGTTCTGATCTGCAGGTGGCTTCCCTCCCAATTGCCAGAGCCCGTCACCAACCTAGTCAGCTGCCGGGCAAGAAACCAAAGGGAAAAATGTGCGTGTGGTCCTGCCCTTAAATCCATCAGGATCCTTGCACCCTTAAACTTGCCAGGTTTCTCCCACCGACACTCTGATGACTTTACATCAGAACCGAGGTGAGAAGAAATCTCTCCACACAAAGGGTTCTGAATCTTTGGAATTCTCCCAAAGAGTTGTAGATGCTCCGTTGTTTAAGGCTGAGACAGGTCTTTGAACTCTCTGGGAATCAAGGGATAAGGGGAGTCGCCATAAGACCAAAAGACCGTAAGACATAGGAGCAGAAATTAGGCCATTCGGCCCATCGAGTCTGCTCCACCATTCAATCATGGCTGATAAGTTTCTCAACCCCATTCTCCCAACTTCTCCCCATAACCTTTGATCCCCTTACCAATCAAGAAACTATCTATCTCGGTCTTAAATATACTCAATGATCTGGCCTCCACAGCCTTCTGTGGCAATGAATTCCATAGATTCACCACTTTCTGGCTAAAGAAGTTTCTCCTCATCTCTGTTCTAAAAGGTCTTCCCTTTACTCTGAGGCTGTGCCCTCGGGTCCTAGTCTCTCCTACTAATGGAAACATCTTCCCCACGTCCACTCTATCCAGGCCTTTCAGTATTCTGTAAGTTTCAATTAGATCCCCCCCTCATCCTTCTGAACTTCATCGAGTATAGACCCAGAGTACTCAAACGTTCCTCAGGGAAGTGGCCACAGTCAGATCAGCCATGATTGTATAGAATAGAGAAGCAGGCTTGAAGGATGATCTACTCCTGCCTCTATTTCTAATTTTCATCTGTTTTTAACTGGGAAACATTTAGAGATGAACACTGAGCGAGTACAGGGACAGTGAAAGAACAAAAGAGGAGGTCTGTAATAGACTAGAGAGTGGGAGGGCAGAAATGATAACAGGGGTAGTGGTGTAAAGCAAAAAGGAGGTGATATAAAACCGAAAAATGTTGTAAAAGCTCAGCAGGTCTGGCAGATTCTGTGGAGAAAGGCACCAAGTTAACGTTTCAGTTCGGAAACTTTTCATCAGATTAACTCTGTTGCTCTCTCCACAAATGCTACCTGACCTGCTGAATATTTCCAGAATCTTCTGATTTTACTTCAGATTTTTAGCAGTATTTTGCTTTTGAAAAAGGAGGTTGGCAAATGGGATGAATATACAACCAAAAGATGAGTCCAGAGTGTCAATGTCTTATCAATCACATTGTTAATGTCAACTACATTGCAAAGGTTGAGAGAAACTAGGGATGGGTATTAATTGTCTTTGAGCACATATTGTTACGATCCCAGCTGATGTTACTGCTGGACATGTCAAATTCCAGAGGAGAACCTGGCTTGATGGATCCTAATGTTTTTTTAAACTGTGGAGGAAAGTTACTGAACAAATTCACAGGAGTCTGCTGATGAACTTTTAATAGAAAGAATAAAACATTTATTAAACAAGAAAAATGAACGAGATTACACCAGACAAAAAGGTTGGAAAGATTTAAATACAAACACAAGGAAATGATTCAAATATTCACTATCCCTTCACCCCAGCTTATCTTGACAGACGCATACAAATTCGGAAAGATAAAACAATCTATCATATCTATCTTATACTCTAATATTCAGGGTAAGTGCGCAGTACATGTGGAACAACTGGCAAACTATAGTCTCCAAAGTAAGTCACAGATGTGACCAAAGCAGGTTCTACGGATTTCTCAGCAACTCACCCAGGTATTTGTCACACCCTGAGCTAACCGGGCGCACTGAAACTCTGGCCAGAATTTTGCCCTCGCTGAGTGAGCGCATAGTACACATGATACATATTGAAATGGGGTGCACTGATGTTGGGAGGGCATCCCGATGTCCTTGTGCTGCCTCGCAATATTTCAGTCGCCGGGAGCATGCTGAAAGTTGGAAGTGTGCCCGCCAACAGTTAAAGGGCTAATTAATGTCATTTATAGGGCAATTGTCCGTGATTCTGTATAGACCCTGGGTCCTTTACACTCGGCACATGGACCACTTGGCCTTCACGTTTTTCATGGATTCTACATTTAAGGCAGGATAAAAGGCCCACAGGCAGATGCAAAGATGAATAGTTAGGAGTTTGGCTGTGAGCGGGTTGGAGCTGGTTTATTGATAGTTTCTGGCATTTTTTATGTTATTCTGGAGAACCCCCTAACTTCTTAGGATTTGCAGAGGCCTTCTGCCAATAAGCCCCTCCTGTGCTGAAACCTGTACAACCATCTGCATAAAACTGGGGATTGCCTACTCTGCTGGAGGGACTTCCTCAGAAGAGGAGGAGAGTGCCAGCAGGGAGAGGAGGCCATTTACCCACGGGCCCAGAGTGGGAGCCGTGGATCGAGATGCACAGTCAGAAGGGGTGCAGGGCCTGCAGGAAGTACAAGGCAGAAGGGTCTGGAGAAGGCGCCAAAACCCAGCAGGCAGTATCTACAGGCAGCGCTCCTGCTACCTGCACATGTCTGAGGTTCAGTGCCGAAGAAGGCTCGACCTCACCAAGGAGACTGTCAACTACATATGCGAGATGATTGGTCCAGGGATCGCGCCAACTATGTAGAAGGCCACCCAATGCCAGTGGCTCTTAAGGTTACATTGACCATAAGACTAAAAGATCATAAGACATAGGAGCAGAAATTAGGCCAATTGGCCCATCGAGTCTGCTCCGCCATTCAATCATGGCTGATAAGTTTCTCAACCCCGTTTTCCCGCCTTCTCCCCATAACCTTTGATCCCCTTACCAATCAAGAACCTATCTATCTCGGTCTTAAATACACTCAATGACCTGGCCTCCACAGCCTTCTGTGGCAATGAATTCCATTGATTCATCACTCTCTGGCTAAAGAAGTTTCTCCTCATCTCTGTTCTAAAAGGTCTTCCCTTTACTCTGAGGCTGTGTCCTCGGGTCCTAGTCTCTCCTACTAATGGAAACATCTTCCCCACGTCCACTCTATCCAGGCCTTTCAGTATTCTGTAAGTTTCAATCAGATCCCCCCTCATCCTTCTAAACTCCATTGAGTATGGACCCAGTGTCCTCAAATGTTCCTCATGTATTAAGCCTTTCATTCCTGGGATCATTCTCGTGAACCTCCTCTGGACCCTCTCCAGGGCCAGCACATCCTTCCTGAGATACGGGGCTCAAAATTGCTCACAATATTCTAAATGTGGTCTGACCAGAGCCTTATAAAGCCTCAGCAGCACATTCCTGCTTTTATATTCTAGTCCTCTTGAAATAAATGCCAACATTGCATTTGCCTTCCTAACTACCGATTCAACCTGCAAGTTAACCTTAAGAGAATCCTGGACTAGGACTCCCAAGTCCCTTTGCACTCCAGATTTCTGAATTCGCTCCCCACTTAGAAAATAGTCCATGCCTCTATTCTTCCTACCAAAGTGCATGACCTCACACTTCCCCAGGTTGTATTCCATCTGCTACTTCTTTGCCCATTCTCCTAACCTGTCCAAATCCTTCTGCAGCCTCCCCACCTCCTCAATACTACCTGTCCCTCCACCTATCTTTGTATCATCTGCAAACTTAGCCAGGATGCCCTCAGATCCTTCATCTAGATCATTAACGTATAAAGTGAAAAATTGTGGTCCTAACACTGACCCCTGTGGAACTCCACTAGTCACCGGCCGCCATCCTGAGAAGGATCCCCTTATCCCCACTCTCTGCCTCCTGCCAGACAGCCAATCTTCTATCCATGCTAGTACCTTGCCTCTAACACCATGGGCTCTTATCTTACTGAGCAGCCTCCTGTGCGGCACCTTGTCAAAGGCCTTCTGGAAGTCCAAGTAGATAACATCAATTGCCTCTCCTTTGTCTAACCTACTCTTTACCTCCTCAAAGAATTCTAACAGATTTGTCAGGCATGACCTCCCCTTGATGAAACCATGCTGACTTTGCCCGATTTTACCATGCACTTGCAAGTATTCTGTAATCTCATCCTTAATAATGGACTCTAAAATCTTACCAACGACCAAGGTCAAGCTAATTGGCCTATAATTTCCCGTCTTTTGCCTCACTCCCTTCTTAAACAGGGGGGTTACATTAGCGATTTTCCAATCCTCTGGGACCCTCCCTGACTCCAGTGATTCCTGAAAGATCACCACTACTGCCTCCACTATCTCTTCAGCTATCGCCTTCAGAACTTTGGGGTGTAATCCATCAGGTCCAGGTGATTGATCCACCTTCAGACTTTTCAGTTTTCCTAGCACCTTCTCCTTGGTAATGGCCACCATACTCACCTCTGCCCCCCGACTACCTTGAACTTTGAGGATGTTACTCGTGTCTTCCACGAAGACTGATGCAGTCAGTCAGTTCCTCCGCCATTTTGTGACCCTGAACATTTACACCTCAGGTTCTTTCCAGGGGTCAGTGGGGGAATCTATGTGGTGTCACCCAATCGGCTGTCCTTAGCTGTATCAAGCAGATCACTGACATCCTGTTCCGAAGGATCAGTACCTTCATTCATTTCCAGACCAATGAAGCCAGCCAGGCTGAGTGAACCAGAGCCTTCGCTGCAATAGTAGGATTTTCCCGCAGCCAGGGAGCCATTGACTGTACACGTGTGCCCATAAAGGCGCCAGTGCGGGGGGCTAGATGCCTTCATCAATAGAAGGGGCTTTCACTCCCTTAACATACAGATTGTATGTGACCACAAGAGTCAGATATTGCAGGTCTGTGCTAGGTACCCTGGAAGCTGTTATGATGCCTGCATCCTCCGTCACTCCCAGGTGCCAAGGCTCTTGGTGGCTCCAGCTTGCTTGGATGTTTGGCTCCTGGTGGACAAAGGCTACCCACTGAAAAGGTGGCTCATGACTCCACTGAGGCACCTGAGGACAGAAGCAGAGAGCAATAATCGAAGGCATGCCTCCAGAAGGGCAGTAATTGAGAGCATCATAGGCCTATTAAAGATGAGATTCCGCTGCCTGTACCAGTCGGGGATCACTTCAACACCCTCCATATCACGTTTACCTTGTAGTTGTTCGCTGTGCACTGCACAATCTGGCTCTGTCAAGAGGGGAACCATTGGAGGATGAAGACAGCGATGCTGCTGCACAGGCCGCAGAGAATGACTCAACTGCTGGGTCTGAAGAGGAGCTGGAGGAGCCCCAGGGTGAGGAGCTGGATCCTGATTTGAGAATCTTTATGGGAGTCAGGGAGGCCTTGATTCAGAGGGTTTTCAGCTGGTCCATCCAAAGCAAGGAGTCAAGGTGATGGCAAGGGGTACTCCACCTTACTGATCTTTCCAGATGAGCCAATCCTGTCACCCATAGGTCAAGGTCAGACCTCTGAAATAAACTTTGCAGCCCTTCCTGTGTGCCACATGCTACTCCCAGGGGAGAATTTTCTCTCTGTCGTGGGGGTGGGGGGGGGGGGGGGGTGGGGGTGGGGGGTGGGGGGGGGGCTGGTGTTGGTGGTGCTGAGTGGGAGTGGGTGCGGGCGGTCTGCAGCCGATCAGCACCCACGATTGGTTGCGCGCAGCCATTTTACGTGGGGTGGGGGGGTGGGGGGGGGCCTTAATTGGCCTGCCCAGCGTGACGCACACCCGGAAGCACTGATGAAACTGAGTCGGGGCCTGTGCTCCTTCGAGCAAGCACGCGAAAGAGCGAAGAAACCTCCCTGAAGCACGGAGCTGCCTCAGGGAGTTTAATTTCATTATGGAAAATTTAAATAAAAGAAAAAATAATTCAGACGTGTCCCCTCATGTGACAGCGTCACACGAGCTGGGACATGTCAACGAATATTAATTAAAACAATTCATTTGAATTATAAACCCTTCATGAAACCTTGTCCCGCCTGTGGTTGAGGTTTCATGATAAATGCGAAGGCCGCTTGGGCTCCTCACCTGCCCCACACCCTCCCCTACCCCCACCCCCCCACCACCACCACTGCCAACCTTAAGGTTGGACGGGCAGCTCCGTTAATTCTTTTAATTTGTTTTCAAATGGCCTTTATAGTCCTTTGACAATTTGGTAGGTGCGCAGCCGACTCCGGCGCGCCCTCGCCGAACTGAAGATCGGAATGATGCATTCGGGAAGCACTCCTGACATCACCGGGTGTCACTTTACGCGTCGGCGAGCGGGACCCTCCCCCGCAGGCCGACCAGAAGAGTCAGGCCCCAGGTCTCTTCCCTATCGAATGTATGAAGCACACTAAGGCAGTTGCGCATAATAAGACATTTTTCTAATGAAGGCAAATATGCCAATGGATCAGTGCACATGGAAGCATTAATCACCCTTGGCAACCCTTATGTGAACATCGTGACTTAAACTTCTGTTTGCGAGTGCCAAATCTTGGTGCTACCCCCTCGCTGGCAGCTGAATTGGATGCAGTCTGCTCACTCTGATGCCCTGTTGGCCTTGATGACCGTGGCAGCCTTCCTCTGGCTGGCAGAGCCTGTGTAGGTCCCATCTGGGCAGGAAAGTCTAACGCCAAAGCTGGGTACTCCTCAGTCGTTGTAGTCTCAGCAGATGTGACGGTGACTGGCAGAGGGGCGGAGGAGCCGCTGCCATCATCCAGAGTGCCCTGAGAGGAGCTTGCAGGTAGAGCTGCAGCTCATCTGCCAACATGACGTTGGTTTGAACCTCCCTGCTCACTCTACATAGACGAGCAGCTAGCAGAGTTACTCGGTGCCTCATCCATCTCTCCCATTGGCAGTGACCTGCTGACATCACTGCCAGTGTGTGGGCTCGCAGGCCTGAACGCAACCCCAGAAACTCCTGGTTGAGTTCCTGGAGCTGCCTGTCCATGAGAGTCACCAGTCTCTCTGTGGAGGAGGCTGTGCGTTCAGAGAGCTGGGCTCACGATCTGCATGGATTCCTCCAAGACAGAGCATATCACACAGATCCTCAGGGATCTCGGCTGGATCTTCCTGTGCATTCCATCGGACACCCAGCTTCTGCTGTCTCATGGATGAATCCGGAGGCTCATCAACTGCGTGGGACTCAGCATTGCCCTGGTCTCCAGAAATCCTCCGACGGCTGGTGCCCTCTGGACTCTCTGCCTCCACCAGCTCCTCAGGTGAGTGTGATGTGCCTTCACCACTGTGCATTACCATCAGATCCGAGACGTTTATGCCCACCGATGTGCCTGTAACTGCGCTGATGCATGGTGTAGAAGGAGGATGTGATGCGGGTGCATTTGGCAGCTGTTCCTCCTCAGGGGCGTGGGGGGACGGGGAGCGTTGGGGTGGGGTGGGGGGGGTGAGCCCTGGGGGCTCTTTTGGGGTCATGATGATGAGCCATCTGGGGGAGGAAGCAAAAATGTCAGCATCAACCATCATTACGAAGTCTGAGTGCACTCGATGTGTCTTCTCATTGGAATGGAGATCTGGCTGAGCAAATACTTCTGACTGGCAAGCAACAGGAATAACTGCATTTCGCATGTCGGTCTATTAACCACAGCCTCACATCTCTGACACTCAACACCAAGCTTGTCCCTTTCCATTGGACTCTTGCTCTCATCCAACACCCCTTGCTCTCTGCGACTTGTGGACCTGGCTCCACACTCGGAGGCCATTTCCAATGTTTGCTCCTCCGCCTGACTGAGGACAAGAAGGTTTTGCAATCTGCCACTAGTCCATCCTCGCTCCACTGAATTGTGACTCCTCCTCTCCTGTAAGGGAAAAATTGCACTCATTAGTCACCCACAACATGCAGCCTCCCAACCACCCCACCCCTCCCTCACCCGCCAAAGATGTAGGAACAGTTGCCCGTCATATTGTTGCACATCACCCTGACCTACATGCCAGCCATGGGCTATTAAAGCTCATGAAGTGCCACATTTCACTCTGCATTTCACACTCCTGAGCACCAACATGTGCTTCCACCCACAAAGACACCAACCCAAGGTTCCAACTGGAGTCAGTCTTCACCCTGCCAGAGCGTAGAAGGTCATTGAACCTTTTCCGACACTGGATCCAGGTCCTGCGTACTACATCATGGCCGCTGACCAGTGCTGCCACCTCTGTCCGGGTCTTCTTCACCATGTGAGCTGGCCCCCCCCTCTTGACGCCCCCTGGCAGCAGGAAGCCACGACGGTCACCTACTGCCTGCAGCGAGACCCTAAGGCACTCATCTGAAAAACAGGAGACAGGCTGGGTCTGGGAATTCCAGTCATGCCTGGCATGGGGCTCCAGCCAATGATGCCAACCTGGGGCACAGAGGCAGTGCTTTAAATCAAGGATGGCAGCCAAACATTTTTGAAATCCATACCAGCTCTCTGAGGCTCTGTACACACACCTCCAGCCTTCAGGCAGCTACATTTAAATCCCCTGCCCACAGCCTGCCTGTATCTGGTGCCTGCCCTCCTCCCGCACTCCCCCCGCAGCCCCCCCCACCCCCTTGGTACTGCTGAGCCTCTCTCAGCGTGCATTTCACGCTGGCCGGCACTTAATTGGCCAGCTAGCATGAAATTGACTTCGGGAGCTGATTGCGGGCGGGAACGGATTTCACACCCGCTCGCGGGCTCGCTGACCACCCTCGTATGCCAGGCTGAAAACTCAGGCCTCTGTCATTCTCACCAGGGCGTCCAATCTCCATGTTTGAAGAGCTCACTTGGAGTTCGCTTGAAACACCACTCCCGCTCAGACACTTCAACCAGGATCCAACTCCCAGGGTTTTAATCTCGCCTTCTGAGACTACCTTTTCCCCTGGGTCTCCGAGTACACTCAAGTTTCAGCTTCTAAGCACACTCTCAGAGCTTCGGCCGTGCCAAGGAGAATGCCACTGCTCCAAAAGGGTACCTTTGACCTTATGGGCAGCAGCCCAGAGTCACCAACCTTCGGCTGCTATCTCGGATCTTCTGGGCTTCTCTCAAGACCACTTCACTTCAAGTCTGCCCCTCGCAACTCTTTCTTTAATTTGGAGCCATTTTCTCTGCTCTTGTTGTTTATCTTGAATCAATGGGATCTATCTCTGATCCTTGTCTTTGTCCCTGCCGGGGACTTTCTTCCTGGGAATTCTCTTTCTGTCCCAATCCCTGGTTTGGGATATTCTTCACAGTTTGGGACCTTCTCCCTGTCCCTATCCTTGTGTCCTGCTCCCTGGGACACCTTCAGCACAATAGTGCTCTGGTTCAGGTCACCTGACCTGCCCTTTTGCGCCATTTTACTTCTTTGCTTTTTTCTCTTCTGTGCATGTGCACAGGGTCGGTTCCCGGCTTAAAGACATTAAAATGAATGAACTGTGCATGTGCGGCCATTTCCTGACCATCTCAATTGCAGGAGACCTAAGTTCCTGACCGAAGGACGGTAAAAGGCACAGAATGCACCTATGTGGCCACTTCCTGGCTGGCGCATGCACAGAAGGCCTGAGGCCCACCAGGAACTGTAGTTTCCAAACCGCAAATTCAAATTAAACCTAAGCTAAGTATTGGAGTTTGTTTCAATATAAATAGGGGATAGCTGGGACACTGGGTTGAGTGGCAGGAGAGCTGTGAGGCTGAACAAGTTAATAAACTCTCTCAGTAAAGAAACGCTCTGTGCCTTGGTTTCGGCTTCACCAATCGGCTTGGATCCTGTTAACACAGAGGAGGCCTAAAAGGTTTACAGAATGTACAAGAGAAATTGGGAGCTGGTTATGATGTTAAGCTCAATGTTAAGGCTGGAAAACTGTAAAGCGCTAGATCCTGTTGGGTTTGCCACCTAAGGATTGGCAGGAGTGCTCAAAAATGCAGACTGCTAATATTCCAAGAGTTGAGCATTGTTATGGTAAATGGCAGCTTCTCATTAAGATTGCTTTGAGTGATTCATAAATGATGACGGGTTTAACAAAGCATTAAAACAGTAATTTAGCCAGATTTTGGGAAGAGAGGAAATATAAGTTAATTTTAGTCATGCCGCAAATTCCAAATTGTTATAGAGTGGATTTGAAAGCTGGGCTAGGTCTTAAATTATAGCAGCAAACATCTGGCAAAATGACTGAATGTTCATTAATATCCTCAAGAGTGTGTGAATTAAAATGAGCATGCATACCATTCTGATGTATGGGGAGACATTGTACATGATTAATGATGAGAATCCTATTGGGATTGTAACGCATTAGTTCATCAGCTAATGTCAGTTTTCTTTTGGCTAATGATTCAAATGTCCCTTGTACCTCATCACTGTCCTCTACCAATCTGGTTATGATGCTGGCCAACTCATCAGCGGATATATTAAGATCATTGATCCGTTAATCTGAACTGGAGCTGTAGATGGTTGCAAATATCTGAGAGGCAAAGAATAATTTATGCATTTTTCAAGGCCAGCCTATATCACTGTCAGCTGTGGCTCAGTGTAATCTTACTTTAGAAGGCTCTGGGTTTAAATCACATTTCGGAGATTTCAGTGCAAAACCTCGACTGATATTCCCAGTGTGGTACTGAGGGAGTGCCGTACTGTCACAGTTGCTGTCCTTCTGAAGTGACGTGAAATGGAGGCCTTATTTATTATGGTGAGCAGGTATAAAGGATCCCATGAAGAAGAGCAGGGGAGTTCTCCCTCAGTGCCCTGACCAATATATACCCCTTAACCAACGTGACATTGTCCAATCACAAACAAGAATCTTCAACTCAAACAAAGCCAGTTACACAGGGGTGAGGGGAGAACCGGTTCGGCTAATTGGGTAAATCGACTGAAAGGTCTGGAGGTGAATGAACAGTGGGAAACATTTAAAGAAACAATTCAAACTGTTCAACAAAAATACATTCCATTGAAGAACAAAAACTCAGCAAGAAGGGCTCCATCCATTGCTTACTCAGAGAATTAAGGATAGTATTAGATTAAAACAAGAGGCTTAAAGTGTTGCAAAAAAAAGCAGTCGGGAGTCTGAGGATTGGGAGTGTTTTAGAAACTAGCAAAGGGCTGCCAAAAAGTTGATACAAAAGGAAAAAATAGAATATGAGAGTAAACTAGCCAGAAATATCAAAACAGATTAAGTGCTTACAATATTATATAAAAAGGAAAAGAGTAACTAAAGTAAACATTGGTCCCTTAGAAGTAGAGACAGGAGAAATTATTGTGGGAGCGAGGAAATGACAGAGGCACTGAACAAATACTTTGCGCCTGTCTTCACGGTAGAAGACACAAGTTCCTTATCAGTAACTGACAGTAGCCTAGGGGCTAAAAAAAGGGTGAGGAAGATCGCCAAATTAAGATCAGCAGAGAGAAAGTATTGGAGAAATTTAAGGGATTAAAATGCGACAAATCCCCAGCTCCTACATCCTGGAGCTATAATAGAGATAGCTGCAGAGATAGTGGATGTGCTCCACTGTCAGCACAGCTGCTCTGGTCATTGTTCACACGTGTGAATATCTTGCACCTTCTTCCCAGTAAGACAACCCAGGCCCCCTTAACCTTTAACAGCCAAACCACAAGGCCTGTTGTTGGCAGAATTCAGAACAGGTCAGAGGGCCACCTTCGTTGCCCCATTTTACCTAAAATTACAGGGGGGCAGTCCTGAAACATAGCAATCTCACCAACTTCATACTTCATATGTATAATAACATCTATTCATAGATTTGCACATTACAAGTATATACCTGCTAATTCAACAATCCTAGTTTTATCCTATGTCTATCGGTAAAGGCTCAAGTAAATCCCCAATTAATCCCCACTAGCTGCACATAAGTAAACAGAAATCATAAAAAAATTAACACCAAGACAAGCAGCTGGAGTTAAGATACAGGTCAGCCTTGGTCTAATTGAATGTAGGAATAGGCTAATGGGCTGAATAGCCTCCTCTGTTCCTCTGTCCCTAGTTGATGGTAAAAAAGTACCTTAGATGCTGTTGTTTATAAAGCCTTAGACAACACTATTGAGAAAAACCTTAGATATCAACCAGGGAGATTATGTATGATGGTATATGGAGGCAGAATAGTAATAACAATAAAGGTTAAAACTGGCTGATGATCCTTTCAGGGCTAAAGAGGAACCGGCTTCAGAATGATCATTCATGAACCAACGTGTAGAAACAAGAAGAGAGGCCGGCCTAGAACGCAATAGTCAATTCCAGGATACAGAATCTCTTGTGAAAGAATTATCATCACGCAGGATGAATAGGGTTGTGGAGGACCGGGGGCTCTGCCTGTAATCGATCAATGGCAATCATTCTGTTCAATACTCACCATTACCTAGAGAGTGTCTGGTTGCCTGGCAGGAAGCCACTTAATTGAGTTAGCAGATTAGTGTAATTAGAGTAATTGCCAATTCTCAGATCATCTCCTCCGCTTAGATTATCGAAGAAATGCAGCCTCCAGAATGTTGGAAACTTTTCAGAATTGCAACCAGAACCTTTGAGAGAAAGCGGAAAGTCAAATTATAAAGGGGAAAAACAAAAGTTTTCTTTTCTGGTCATCTGGATTTAACCACTTTAGATTAACATTGCATTACAACTCAGTTGCAAATGTCACTTTCTGTAGTTAGAAAGCATATGAATGAAAAGTAACTACACTTATACTATTATTTTCAAAAGCACTTCATTAGATTCAAATGTTTTAGGTGACTTGTCACGCCAAACTAAAGAGAAAATACCATTTGGTTCTTTTGATGTTTTATTAGACTGCCAGGAACTTTGTAGGTCACGTGCTCTGCACAAAGCTTTCATTCTTCTCAAAAACCCTTTCAACTGTAGAAATCTCTTGAGATACTTCTCCAGCTTGCATGCAGATCTCAAACTGCACTGACTGGATATTTTTTGTGCAGACAGGCATATATCACAACCATTCAAAATCCTGAAGGGTTTTGAAAGAGTAAGTAGAGAGAAACTGCTTCCATTGGCGGGAGGTTCGTCAATCAGATGTCACTGATTTAAGATAATTGGCAAAGCAACCAGAGGGCAACTGAGAAGATTTATTTTTCATTAAGCAGCTAGTTATAATCTGGAAGGCCCTGTCTGAAAGGGAGGTGGAAGCAGATTCAATATAAACTTTCAAAGAGACAATTGGTTAGATTTCCAAACGGGGAACAAGGAAGTTAGTGGGACTAATTGGTCAGTTCTTTCAAAGAGGCAGAATGGGCCATAGAGTCATAGAGGCCTACAGCACAAAAAAGGCCCTTTGGCCAATCGAGCCTCCGCCAGTCAAGCAAGTACTAACTATTCTAATCTCATTTTCCAGCACTATGTGCATATCCTTGGCATCGCATGTGCAGATCCAAATACTTGTTAAATGTTATGAGGGTTTCTGCCTCTACCACCATTTCAGGCAGTGAGTTCCAGATTCCCACCACCCTCTGGGTGAAAAAATTCTTCTCATATCCCCTCTAAACCTCCTGCTCCTTATCTTAAATCCATGCCCCCTGGTTATTGATCCCTCCATCAAGGAGGGATCTATCTATGCCCCTATGTATGCCCCTCATAATTTTATACACCTCAATCATGTCCCTCCTCAATCTCCTCTGCTCCAGGGAAAATAACCCCAGTCTATCCAATCTCTCCTCATAACTAAAATTCACCAGTCCAGGCAACATCCTGGTAAATCTCCTCAGCACTCTCTCTCTTGCAATCACATCCTTCCTATAATGCGTATTCCAGAACTGCACGCAATACTCTAGCTGTGGCCTAACCAGCGTTTTATACAGTTCCAGCATAACCTCCTTACTCTTATATTCTATGCCTCGGTTAATAAAGGCAAGTGTCCCATATGCCTTCTTAAACACGTTATCTACCTGCTCTGCTACCTTAAGGGACCAGTGGACATGCACACCTCTGATCCTCGGTACTTCCCAGGGTCCTGCCATTCATCATGTATTCTCATGCCTTGTTTGTCTTGCCCAAGTGCATCACCTCACACTTATCTAGATTAAATTCCATTTGCCACTGATCAGCCCATCTGACCAGCCTGTCTATATCCTCCTGTAATCTAAGGCTATCATCCTCACTATTCACCGCCCCACCAATTTTTGTGTCATCTGCAAACTTACTGATCAACCCTCCCTCTGTGCTGTATCATTCTATGATTCAGTGACTGAGCTGTCCAAAACAAAGAGGCTTAGAAATAAGATTATAGCTGGAATGATAGAGTGATACAGCACAGAAGGAGGCTACTCAGACCATCATGCCTCTACTAGGTCTTTGGAGGAAGTGATCCAATTACTCCCATCGCTCTGGTCTTTCCCAAAGCCCTGTAAATGTTGCCATTAAATCTGCTTCCACCATCTGTTCCGGCAGTGCGTTCCAGATCACAACAATTTGCTGTGTAAAAAGAAAATCTCTCCTTATGTTGCATCTGGTTCTTTTACCAATCATCCACAATTTGTATCCTCTGATAACCAACCCTCCTGCCACTGGAAACATCGTCTCCTCATTACTCTATCAAAACTCTTCATTATCTTGAACACCTCAATGAAAGCTCCTCTGAATCTTCTCAGCTATAAGGAGAACATTAACCCCTAGTTTCTCCAGCATCTGCACATAATCGAAGTCCCGATTCCTTGCTTCCAATCCACTAAATCTCCTCTGCACCCTCTCAAAGGCCTTAATATCCTTCCTGAGATTTGGTGCCCGGGACTGAACACAGTGCTCCAGGCGAGGTTGAGCCAGTAATTTTTATAAAGGATTAGCATAACTTCCTTGCTTTCTTATCTTTGTACTCAATGCCTCTTTTCATAGGCCAAGGTTCCTGTATGCAATTTTACTGGAAATAGGGAAACAGGCTGTGTCAATCTTCTATGTAACTGGCCTTCGTAATTTTAAGTATCTATATTAAATCATGCAATAATCCTCACTGTTCTAATTGTGATGACATTTGGCCCAGAAGCAGTACAGTAAGGAAAATTTTAATTTCTTTAAAATGTTTAAAAGTATTCTATAATTGTTTTAAAGGAAGTTTGGAAAGAACTTTTAAGAGTTTGCATCAATTGTAAAGGGATCAATTGTAATTTTCTTGGATAATAATGAAAAGTGGTCCGTGTAACATTCATGCCACACAAGTGCCAGGCAATGACCATCTCCAATAAGAGAGATTCTAAACACCTCCCCTTGACGTTCAATGCATACCCCTCACTGAGTCCCACACTATCAGCATCTTAGGCATTACCATTGACCAGAAACTGAACTGGACTAGCCATGTAAATACTGTGGCTAGAAGAGCAGGTCACAGTCTGGGAATTCTGAGGCGAGTAACTCACCTCCTGACTCCCCAAAGCCTTTCCACCATCTACAAGGCACAAGTCAGGGTGTGATGGAATACTCTCCATTTGATGAGTGCAGCTGCAGCTCCAATAACACTCAGGAGGCTCGACAGCATTCAGGACAAAGCAGCCCACTTGATTGGCACCCCACCCATCACCTTAACTATTCACTCCCTCCACCACCAACACAGTGGCAGCAGTGTGTACAATCTACAAAATGCACTGCAGCAGCTCACCAAGGCTCCTTTGACACCACCTTCCAAACCCATGACCTCTACCACCTAGAAGGACAAGGGCAGCAGATAGATGGGAACACCACCTCCTGCAAATTCACCTCCAAGCCACTCACCATCCTGAATTGGAAAAATATCACCATTCCTTCACAGTCGCTGGGTCAAAATCCTTGAACTCCCTTCCTAACAGCCTACACCACATGGACTGCAGTGGCTCAAGGAGGCAGCTCACCACCACCTTCTCAAGGGCAATTAGGATGGCAATAAATATTCGCCTAGCCAGTAATGCCCACATCCCATGAACGATTAGAAAAATAGTGACCTGGCGACCCTTGACCTGAAAACAGCACAAACATATAGGAAGATTGGGGCAAGATGGTGATGTAGTGGTAATGTCACTGGTAATCCAAATGCCCAGGCAAATGCCCATGAGTTACAAGTTCAAATCCCATTATGGCAGCTGGTGGAATTTAAATTCGATGAATCAGCCTGGAGTTAAAAACTGGTCTCAGAAGATGACTATGAAACTATCATCAATTGTTGTAAAGACCCAGCTGGTTTTCTAATGCGCTTTAGGGAAGGAAATCTGCCATTCTTACGTGGTCTGACCTACATGCAAGTCTGGATCCATGACTATATGGTTGACTTTTTAACTGCCCTCTGAAATAGGCCAGCAAACCACTCAGTTCAAGGGCAATTAGGTGTGGGCAACAAATACTGACCTTGCCAGCAATGCCCCTATCTCATGAAAGAATAAATAAAAACATAGAAGCCTTGTGGCCAGGCACAAAGGTGAGCTGCAGGCAGAAGTTGATCAGCACACAGGTGCAAACACAAAGAGAAAGCAGGCAGAGACAAAAAGAGGGACACACCGAATTCTTATGAAGAAAAGAAGCAAATCTCTCTCAGGCCGAGGTCAGTTTTTCTGTTTTGGAAGAAAGGAGACAGGAGCTTCTGGAGACACTGTGAGAGCTGGCTAAAAATTGTCTAAAACCTGGAAGGCTGTGAGAATAGCTTGGTGTTATTAAAGAGCTGGGTGCTTTCCCTGAAATGGCCAAACCTTGAACTGCGGTGTTATTGGTTGGTCAGTTGAAAAGAACCTCTGGAAAGCTAGACCATTAGGACTGTCATGAACTGAGGGAGGGAGGGTTCATAGCAGTGTGCCTTGCAGGTGATAACCTTACCCATGAAACTCAAAGGTGAAAGCCGTTGTCAAATAGGACTAATGACTTATCCTGTGTGAATAAAGAACACCATGGGCAGGATCTTTCCCCCCCCCAAGTTGGGGAGGTTGTGCGGGAGTGGGTGCAAGCGGCGGGGGGGGGGGTTCCCGATCGGTGCCCCCAGCTGGGGTGCACCGCCACTTTACATGGGCGGGCCAATTAAGGCCCACCCAGCGTGACGTCCACCAGGAAGTTCTGTGTGCTCCCTCTGTGGGTGGGGGTGTTGGGGGGGGGGGCGGAATTCCCTGAGCTGGATTGCACAAAAGAGCGCACAGATCTCCCTGAGGCAAAGTGCTGCCTCAGGGAGATCGGCTCAGGTTTGAAAGGTTCAATAAAGAAGGGGAAAAAAATTACTGACATGTCCACTCATGTGCCTCTGTCACATAAGCTGGGATATGTCAATTTCTGTTATTTAAACATGTTATAAAAATTTTAATACCCTCATGAAACCTCATCCAGCTGCGCGCCCACCGAACTGAAAATCTAAATGATGTGGGGTGACGTCAGGACACAAGCCCGACATCACCCCGCATTATTTTACACGCCAGCGAGCGGGCCCTGTACCCTGCTCGCCAAACAGAGGATTCTGCCCAGTTATGGAACTTTACAGCTACATAGTGCCGCACTTATGTGGAGAGTGATGCAAATGTTGGTGGTTGTTTAAGAGTGTATCTTTGTTGCATCGACTATTTAACATGAAATTTACCTTTTTGTTTGAAGTATCGTTTGCCTGCTAATTTATGTTTCATTTGCATAGGTTCTGATTACTGATTGCTGAGGCTTTGGCTTATGAGTAAGTATGACTCCATTTTTTTTGTATTCAGTCATGGGATGTGGGCATCGCTGGCTAGGCCAGCACTTATTGCCCATCCCCAATTGCGCTTGAAAAGGTGGTGGTGAACCGCCTTCTTGAACCGCCGCAGTCCATGTGTTGGTTAAAGTAAAAGAGCTTCAAAAAGTGTAATCCAGTTGGTAATTTCTTCATTTGGGGGTCATTCGGTAAATTTGGTTATTTTGCTTTACAGCCTCCCCACAGGGAACGTAACCAATGTTTTTCTTAATTGTTTTTTCCTATTTCTATTCCTTCATACTGGAGATAATTAGAGAAAAATACAGCGGATTCTGAAATCCGAGGTAAAAACAGAAAATGCTGGAAATACTCAGCAGGTCAGGCAGCATTTGTAGAGAGGGAAACAGAGTTAACGTTTCAGGTTAATGGCCTTTTGCCAGAGCTCATGCCAGCGAACATGTCTCTGTTGCTTCAACATGATTCCTAGTAAATGGCATCACAAGTGCCTGATGTGTACTGATGCACTGGGCTTGAATTTCATACCCCCGCCACCTCTCGCCTCCACCCCACTTCAGCAGGCAGATGGCAGATAAAAGTAGCCCTGCCAGCGGACATGCTGATTCCCAGCCCCATCTTGCTCCCAGGCTACTTTTGCAGAGGGGGGATGGGGATCATGGTAGAGCCATGCCCCGCACACGGCAGGTAGCCAATCAGGCTCATTAAGAGCTTAAAACAAAAGCAAAATACTGCGGAAGCTGGAAATCGGAAATGACAGCAGAAAATGCTGGGAAAAAAACTCAGCAGGTCTGGCAGCATCTGCGGAGAGAGAGAAAAACAGAGTTAAAGTTTCGAGTCCGTCTGACCCTTCTGAAGAAGTGGCCGAACTAGTGTTTTATACAATTTGCCATCATAATATTCCTGCTCTTATATTTTTTATGCCTTGGCCAACAGGAGAAATATCCCATATTCTTTTTAACCACCTGCCACACTATCTTCAGGAATCTGTGGGCATGCACTCCCTCTTCTCAGTATCCCATCGTTTATTCTCTTGCCTTGTTTGGCCTTTCCAAATGCACAACCTCATGCCTCTCAGGGTTCAATTCCATTTGCCGCTTTTCTGCTCACCTGACCAGTTCATTGATACCTCCCTGCAGTTTACAGCTTTCTCCTCACTATCAACCTCACAGCCAATTGCACCAGTCAATGAATATCACCTGCGGCAAGCTTTTAAAAAGCATATACATCGAGAAAAAAATGCATATGCATCAACAAACCACAAGAAATTTGCATGCAATTAAGGAAATTTAAAGAAATCAGTAGCAAGGTTAAGGTGAAATCTGCTGAGGCTTTTGCTTATGAATAAGCCTGGCTCCATATTTTTTTGTATTCAGTCATGGGATGTGGGCATCACTGGCTAGGCCAGCACTTATTGCCCATCCCCAATTGTGCCTGAGAAGGTGGTGGTGAGCTGCCTTCTTGAACCTCTGCAGCCCATGTGGTGTAGGTACACCCACCGTGCTGTTAGGGAGCGAGTTCCAGGATTTTGACCCAGTGACAGTGAAGGAACGGTGATATATTTGCAAGTCAGGATGTTGAGTGATTGGAGGGGAACTTCCAGGTGGTGGTGCTCCCATGTTTCTGCTGCCCTTGTCCTTCTAGGTGGTAGAGGTCATGGGTTTGGAAGGTGCTGTCCAAGGAGCCTTGGTGAGTTGCTACAGTGCATCCTGTAGATTGTACACACACTGCTGCCAATGTGGCCAGAATATTGCCATCGGTGTGCGGGGGTTGGTCCGACACGCCAACACACGAGATGACGTTGGGCGTGCATCCTGACATCGTCGTACGTCATTTCAATATTGCGTTTGGCGGATGCGTCCTGGAGACGGCTGTCCGCTTGCCGAACTGTCAAAGGCTTATTCAGGCCATTAGGAAAGTAATTTAGATCATTAACAGCGTGGCCTGTCCAACCTTCAGGTTGGCGAGGGGGGCAGGCGAACAGGTCAAGCGGCCTTCGCGTTTTTCAGGAAATCTCATCCACGGGCGGGCCGAGGTTCCCCGAAGGTTTAATAAAATAACTAAATTAATTTTGCGAAATGCACATTATCCGAGCTCATGTGACACTGTCGCATGAGGGGACATGCTTCAATAATTTTTTAGATCAATTATTCAAAATTTTCATGACCAACTTAATCTCCCTGAGGCAGCTTCGTGCCTCAAGGAGATGCTGCGTTCATTTGCGCACATGCAGGAAAGACCGCAGGCCCCAACTCTCCCTCCTCCCCCCAGCTGCACAGGGAGCCCTATACTGGCCGTGTATGATGCTGGGCAGGCCTTAATTGGCCTGCCCACGTGAAATGGCGGTACTCAGGCGATCACGGGCGGTGATCGGCTCCGCACTCGCCCCTGCCCTCTCTCACCCAGCACGCCTGACATAGGTAAGATGCAGCCCCGTGTGCCAGTGGTGGAGGGAGTGAATTCAAGGCAATGGGCTCCAGTCAAGGGGGGCTGCTTTGTCATGGACAGTGTCGAGCTTTTTGAGTGTTGTTGGAGCTGTAACCACCCAGGCAACTGGAGAGTATTCCATCACACTCCTTACTTGTGCCTTGTAAATGGTGGACAGGCTTTGGGGAGTCAGGAGGTGAGTTACTCTCTCCACAAAATCCCCAGTCTCTGACCTGGTCTTGTAGCCACAGTGTTTATATGGCTGGTTCAGTTCAGTTTCTGGTCAATGGTAACCCCCAGGAGGTTGATAGTGGGGGATTCAGCGATAGTAATCCTATTGAATATCAAGAAGAGGTGATTAGATTCTGTCTTGCTGGAGTTGGTCATTACCTAGCACTTGCCTGGCACGAATGTTATTTGCCACTTATCAGCCCAAGCCTGGATATTGTCTGGGTTTCGCTGCATTTGGACATGGACTGCTTCACTATCTGGTGAGTCATGAGCGGTGCTGAACATTGTGCAATCATCAGTGAACATCCCCACTTCTGACCTTATGATGGAGGGAAGGTCATTGATGAAGCAGCTGAAGATGGTTGCTCTATGATGGATAAGAAATGTATAATTTAATTACAATCATAAAATATTAATAATAAATATAGGTACACAGTTAATATAATCTTCATGTCATTGGGGATATGATGTTTATACTGTGTGCAGTAGAACACTAATTGCACCTAGTTGATTGGAAAATTATACATGTATTGTAATTCAAATATTACAAAGCACCATTTCTCAAGGTAACAGTAACGGAATGGAGAAGTGATTGTTATTTTCATACCTCTCCTGGTATTTACAAATTATCTAGCAGTTGTAATTTCTGCCAATGACACACTGCCCTTGTGTGCTTTCTCATCCATCACAGCTGCAGTTACATGGGCCCACCACCAACTCCAACCAGAGTCAATTATTAATTACAAATCCTTAAACCTCTGCTTTCCTTTGCTTAGTGAATTGGGTGGGAGATCGTCGACCTCAAACATTCGCTCTTGTTCCTCTGTCCCAACTGAGCATGACCAACATTTTCCATTTTTACTTTGGTTAAAAGCCACTGTTCAATATTTGCACGCCGTGTTTCCCTGTCAGCTTTAATCAGTGTTATGTCATGCCAACGAGCCCCTTCCCACTTCCTCTGGGGCATTCAGCACTGAATGAATCAGCCCTTCAATGAACAGCAAGTTGCCACTTGCATATCAGGCTGTATAAGTTCCTATTTCTAGTTGGCTCAATGGAAACGATTGTATTACAATGTAACCCGATGTCTGCTTCGAACGCTTTGTCCTTAATGGAGAACTCTGTCCGAGTGCTTCAGATAATGAACTGCGCTGTCAGGATGTTTCAGGCCAATTTCCTTTCATTGATATGAGATTATGCATCAGATTGTCATTGAGTAACATTGAAGGTCACCGAGCTGGCCACTTGCCTATGACCTTGCTGTGCACAAATAGGTTGCTGCCTTTTCTTCATTACAACAATTGAACATTGCACGAAATGAAATGAATGAATTTAAATCACATTTCAAAAGAAAAAAGGGCAGAAATAAAGTCAGAAAGAAAGGCAGAAAGGTAGGCTTGTATTTATATAGCACAATTTACACAGAATCATACAATGGTTACAGCACAGGAGGAGACATAGGGCCCATCATATTCATGACGGATCTCAGCTCGAGTAACTCACTTGGTCTCATTCCCCACCTTTTCTCTTCAAATAATTATCTAACTCTCCTTTGAAGGCTCTGAATCAGCCTCCGCTCCTCTCTCAGGGCCAAACTCTTGTGCTCTCGTTGGTGAGTTTGGAGGTGGGAAGGGCATTTAACAAGCTGGGATGGCGGTGTACTTGACACCACCCCCCCCCCACTCCTCCCACCACCTTCGCCACAATTAAGTTCTGGGTGGGAGGGCCCAGGGTCGACTTCCTGCCCGATCATCAACTGATGAGGGCTTCATCCTGCCGCTGTTGGTATTAACCCAGCTGCAGGCGGGCCTGTTGTCATGTGGCATCCACAACAGGTAAAACTGTGCAGCCAGCTTCTCACCTCTGGAGGGAGGGTGGGTCCTTCGGTCAGGCACTGAGTGCTTTTGCCCTGATTGGTCATCAGGAAGGGTATAGCCTGCTGAGTGGCACGCCCCCTGCCCCTGCTGCTGACGCCATGGCACCCCTCTATCCGTCAGACCCCCCCCCACCCCACAGATAGCCCCCCACCCCTTCCCCCCACCCCCCCTCCAAAAAAAAAAATATTACTTACCTGTGACTGGGATCACTCCACAATCCTGGGACTCTGGTGTCTGTCCTTCCAGAAGCAGCCATGGCCTCTCCAATGGCACTGCTGTGCACAAGAGCTGCTAGGCTATGATTGGCTGGCAGCTCTTGGTAGGTGAGACTTCCACCCCAGGGGTCTTGATTCCAGGGGAAGGGCTGTGGCTTCACCACTGCCTGATTGGTGCGTGGTCCAGTGTGCATTTCCGAAAAGAGACAGTGTGGGACCCTTGTCGGCTCTTCAGCCGGCAGCCAATGTCTCAACTAGATTCCGTCAAGGCAGCGCACGTGTAAAAGAGCTTTTCCTCATGTCATTGTTGCTTCTTTTGCCAATCACCTTAAATTAGTGCCCTCTAATTCTTGATCCTTCCGCCAACAGGAACAGTTTTTCCCTATCTGCCTTATCCAGAACCTTGATGATCTTGAACACCTCTAACAAACCCCCTCTTAATCTGCACTTCTCCAAGGAGAACAGCCGCAGCTTCTCTAATCTATCTACATAACTAAAGTTCCTCATCCCTGGAACCATCCTTTTTAATCTTTTCTGCACCTTCACATCCTCCCTAAAGTGTGGTGCTCAGAACTGGTCCCAATACCCCAGTTGAGGTCAAACAGTTGTCATAGAAAGAATGTATTTGTTCTAAAACTGCCCATAATCAACATGTTTTTTAAGGAAAAAGGTGTGTCTTTTCTTATCCTTGGAGTGTGTATTCCAGCTAAAAAAAATCAGCAGCAAGCTTAAATGAGTTTAAAATAAAGAAGTTTATTTATTCTCACATACTTACATCACTTAACACAATGGTGTGCACTTGGTCTCTCTCACACACACACACACACACACACACACACACACACACACACACACACACACACACAAACAAGTAATAGGTGCAGATACATATAGTGCACTTCTACAGATTACAGTTATTTCAGTCTCTGATTTATGATCACTGGTCTCCCACGTGGCAGATCTGTCATTTCTTGAATGGATTTTATGATTTAAAATTATATTGAGGGCCTTCTAAAGTAAAAGGTTCACAGCAGGTTGTGAGGTTTCTTGTAGTTGAATATCTCAGAGCTTGGTTCTCAGGTGAGCTTTGAGATTGTAACAGGTTAAGTACTTTGGCAGCTAGTTTCAGAGCCAGGTTCGCAGACTGGCTGAAGACTCTTGGTTCTAAAGGGTGTGCTGGGCTATGGGGTATTAGGGTGCAGTCCCTGAACCCTATTTTGATTACATGACCACTGTGTTAAAACTTCTGAGGCCCACCCAGTCTAGTTTGGATGGGGGAGGCCAATGTAATACAATGGGAAGTTGATAGTGGCCATTGAGTTTCAATCTTCTTTTATGTCTAGTCTGAAACATGGAGACAGGCATTCTGGAAACTACATAGACTTTAGGTCTTGGTCCATCCTTAAACAATGAGATGAGTGAATTCCACAGATGGCTGTGAGGTATTCTCACCCATGTCTATAGTTTTTTAGGTATTCGCCAGAGACTTGATCTCGTTTATAGTCCAAATGCTAAAAGTCATGACTTACAGCAGCTATCATAACATCTTGTTTGTGCCCAATTTTTAAAAGTATTGACTGAAAGTCCATTATATGACATGCTTTTACTGGGCATGACACAGTATTTACACAGGTTTATCATAACTTCATTGTTTTCATACTCTGTGCCCCTATTTATAAAGCCCATGATCCTGTATACCTTGTTCACCACTTTCTCAACCTGCAATGATTTGTGGGGTCAAAATCCTGGAATTCCCTTCCTAACAGCCCTACATCACATGGGCTGCAATTGTTCAAGGTGGCTCACCACCTTGACCATCACCCTCTCCAGCCCTTCTCAAGGGCAATTAGGGCTGGGCAATAAATGCTGGCTGAGCCAGCGATGCCCATATCCCATGAATGAATAAGAAAAACAGGCCACTCTGCTCCTGTATCCCTTTTACAATTGTACCCTTTATTTTCTAGAGTCATAGAGGTCTACAGCACAGAAAAAGGCCCTTCGGCCCATCGAGTTTGCACTAGTCAAACACGTTCTTAACTATTCTAATCCCATTTTCCAGCACCAGGCCCATAGCCTTGTATGTCATGGCATCGCAAGTGCATACCTAAATTCTTCTGAAATATTATGAGGGTTTCTGCCTCTGACAGCCTTTCAGACAGTGAGTTCCAGGTTCCCATCACCCCGGGGGTGAAAAAATCCTTCCTCACATCCCCTCTAAACCTCCTGCCCCTTACCTTAAATCTACGCCCCTTGGTTATTGATCCCTCCACCAAGGGGAAAAGTTCCTTCCTGTCTATGCCCCTCATAATTTTATACACCTCAATCATGTCCCCCCTCAATTTCCTCTGCTCCAGGGAAAATAACTCCAGTCTATCCAATCTCTCCTCATAACTAA
Source organism: Carcharodon carcharias (assembly GCF_017639515.1). Taxonomy (NCBI): domain Eukaryota; kingdom Metazoa; phylum Chordata; class Chondrichthyes; order Lamniformes; family Lamnidae; genus Carcharodon; species Carcharodon carcharias. Next base: position 180,745,266 of record NC_054472.1, on the reverse strand, counting down.
AACTCTCCAGCCCAGGCAACATCCTGGTAAATCTCCTCTGCACTCTCTCTAGTGCAATCACATCCTTCCTATAATGCGGATTTCAGAACTGCATTAAATACTCTAGCTGTGCCCAAACCAGCATTTTATAAAGTACCAGCATAACCTCCCAGCATAAAGTACCTGCTCTTATATTCTATGCCTCGGCTAATAAAGGCAAGTATCCCATATGCCTTCTTAACTACCTTATCTACCTGTCCCACTACCTTAAGGGACCAGTGGACATGCACACCAAGGTCACTCTAATCCTCGGTACTTCCCAGGGTCCTACCATTAATCCTTTATTCCCGTGCCTTGTTTGTCCTGCCCAAGTGCATCACCTCACACTTATCCAGATTAAATTCCATTTGCCACTGATCAGCCCATCTGACCAGCCCATCTATATCCTCCTGTAATCTAAGGCTATCCTCCTCACTATTTGCCACCCCACCAATTTTCATGTCATCTGCGAACTTACTGATCAATGCTCCTACACTCCAGTTTAAATTGTTTATATATACCACAAACAGCAAGGGACCCAACACTGATCTTTGTGGAACCCCACTGCACACAGGCATCCAGTCACAAAAACACCCCTCGACCATCACCCTCTGCTTCCTGCCACTCAGCCAATTCTGGATCCAATTTGCCAAATTGCCTTGGATCCCATGGACTCTTACCTTCGTTATCAGTCTCCAATATGGGACCTTATCAAAAGCCTTGCTGAAGTCCAAGTAGACTATGTCAAATGCATTGCCCTCATCTACACAGCTGGTCACCTCTTCGAAAAATTCAATCAAATTGGTCAGATGTGACCTCTCCTTAACAAAACCATGCTGACTGTCCTTGATTAATTCCTGCCTCTCCAAGTGTAGATTAATTCTGTCCCTCAGAATTGCTTCCAATAGTTTCCCCATCACTGAGGTTAGACTGACTGGCCTGTAGTTCCCTGGTTTATCCCTTCCTCCCTTCTTGAATAACGGTACCACATTGGCTGTCCTCCAATCCTCTGGCACCTCTCCTGTGGCCAGAGAGGTATTGAAAATTATTGCCAACGCCCCTGCTATCTCCCCCCTTGCCTCACTCAACAGCCTGGGATACATTTCATCCGGGCCTGGAGATTTATCCACTTTTAAGCCTGCCAGACCACTTAGAACCCCCTCCCTTTTTAATTTCTTTGATTATATTACAGTCCTTCTGCCTGATTTCCAGACCCATGTCGTCTCTCTCACTTGTGAACACCAACAAAGTATTCATTTAGAACCTTACATACATCTTCCGGCTCCACACACAAATTACCACTATGGTCCTTAATAGGTCCTACTCTTTCCTTAGTTATCCTCTTATTCTTAATGTACTTGTAAAATAACTTTGGATTTTCCTTTATTTTACCTGCCAATGTTTTCTCATGCCCCCTTTTTGCTCTCCTAATTTCCTTTTTAAGTTGCCCCCTATACATTATATACTTCTCTAGGGCTTTCGCTGTTTTGAGCCCTCAGTTTCTGCCATAAGCCTCCATTTTTCTCTTTATCCAATCCTGTATATTCCTTGTCATCCAGGGTTCTGGATTTGTTGGTCCCACCCCTTATCTTTACTGGAATATGTTGGCCCTGTACTCTCCCTATTTCCTTCTTGAATGAGTCCCACTGCTCTGACGCAGATTTACCTAAAAGTAACTGCTCCCAGTCCTCTCTGGCCAAGTCATATCTGATCTTATTAAAATCAGTCTTCCCCAATTTAGAACTTTGATTTCTCGCCCATCCTTGTCCTTTTCCATAGCAACGTTAAATCTAATGGAGTTATGATCACTGTCTGCAAAATGCTCCCCCATTGATACCTTTACTACTTGCCTGGCTTCATTCCCTAAAATTAAGTCCAGGACTGCCCCCTCTCTTGTAGGACCTTCTAGGTACTGGCTTCAAAAGCTCTCCTGGATCCATTTTAAAAATTCCGTTCCCTCTAACCCCATCAAACAATGACTAACTCAGTTAATGTTGGGGACATTGAAATCCCCTACTATTACTACCCTATTATTTTTACACTTCTCTGAAATTTGCCTACATATCTGTTCTTCTATTTCTCTCTGACTGTTTGGGGGCCTTTAGTACACTCCCAGCAATCTGATTGCTCCTTTTTTGTTTCTCAGTTCTACCCATATGGATTCATTTGAGGAGCCTTCTAAGATGTCATCCCTCCTTACTGTTGTAATTGATTCCTTGATCAATATTGTGATACCTCTTCCTCTCCTTCCCTGAAGACTCTACATCCTGGAATATTGAGCTGCCAATCCTGCCCCTCTCTCAACCATGTCTCTGTGACAGCAATGACATCATACTTCCATGTGTTATTGTGTGCCCTCAACTCATCTGCCTTATTTGTCAGACTCCTTGCATTAAAATAAATACCATCCAATCTTTGCCAAACTCCCTTGTGCCTTAACTGGCCTATAATTTCTAAAACAAAAACAGAATTACCTGGAAAAACTCAGCAGGTCTGGCAGCATCGGCGGAGAAGAAAAGAGTTGATGTTTCGAGTCCTCATGACCCTTCGACAGAACTTGAGTTCGAGTCCAAGGAAGAGTTGAAATATAAGCTGGTTTAAGGTGTGTGTGTGGGGGGCGGAGAGATAGAGAGACAGAGAGGTGGAGGGGGGGTGGTGTGGTTGTAGGGACAAACAAGCAGTGATAGAAGCAGATCATCAAAAGATGTCAACGACAATAGTACAATTGAACACATAGGTGTTAAAGTTAAAGTTGGTGATATTATCTAAACGAATGTGCTAATTAAGAATGGATGGTAGGGCACTCAAGGTATAGCTCTAGTGGGTTTTTTTTTATATAATGGAAATAGGTGGGGAAAGGAAAATCTTTATAATTTATTGGAAAAAAAAGGAAGGGGGAAACAGAAAGGGGGTGGGGATGGGGGAGGGAGCTCACGACCTAAAGTTGTTGAATTCAATATTCAGTCCGGAAGGCTGTAAAGTCCCTAGTCGGAAGATGAGGTGTTGTTCCTCCAGTTTACGTCGGGCTTCACTGGAACAATGCAGCAAGCCAAGGACGGACATGTGGGCAAGAGAGCAGGGTGGAGTGTTAAAATGGCAAGCGACAGGGAGGTTTGGGTCATTCTTGCGGACAGACCGGTCTGTCCGCAAGAATGACCCAAACCTCCCTGTCGCTTGCCATTTTAACACTCCACCCTGCTCTCTTGCCCTACATGTCCGTCCTTGGCTTGCTGCATTGTTCCAGTGAAGCCCGACGTAAACTGGAGGAACAACACCTCATCTTCCGACTAGGGACTTTACAGCCTTCCGGACTGAATATTGAATTCAACAACTTTAGGTCGTGAGCTCCCTCCCCCATCCCCACCCCCTTTCTGTTTCCCCCTTCCTTTTTTTTCCAATAAATTATAAAGATTTTCCTTTCCCCACCTATTTCCATTATATAAAAAAAAAACCCACTAGAGCTATACCTTGAGTGCCCTACCATCCATTCTTAATTAGCACATTCGTTTAGATAATATCACCAACTTTAACTTTAACACCTATGTGTTCAATTGTACTATTGTCGTTGACATCTTTTGATGATCTGCTTCTATCACTGCTTGTTTGTCCCTACAACCACACCACCCCCCCTCCACCTCTCTGTCTCTCTATCTCTCCGCCCCCCACACACACACCTTAAACCAGCTTATATTTCAACTCTTTCTTGGACTCGAACTCAAGTTCTGTCGAAGGGTCATGAGGACTCGAAACGTCAACTCTTTTCTTCTCCGCCGATGCTGCCAGACCTGCTGAGTTTTTCCAGGTAATTCTGTTTTTGTTTTGGATTTCCAGCATCGCAGTTTTTTTGTTTTTATCTCTATAATTTCTATGCCTTCCAGACTCACTTGCTCTCTCTTCTAATTTTGGCTGTGCATGTCCCCCTGCTAAACCTCCTCTCAGGATCCCATCGTCCTGCCAAGTTAACTTAAACCCTCCCCAACAGCACTAGCAAACCTCCCCGCAAGGATGTTGGTCCCATTCTGGTTCAGGTGCCACCCGTCCGCCTTGTACAGGTCCCACTGCCCCCAGAAATGGTCCCAATGTCCCAGAAATCTAAAGCCCTCCCTCCTGCTCCATCTCTCCAGCCACGCATTTATCAGGGCTAACCTCCTATTTCTATACTCACTAGCGCGGGGCACCAGACGTAATCCAGAGATTACTACCTTTGAGGTCCTGTTTTTTTAATCTGTTTCCTAGCTCCCTAAATCCTTCTTGCAGGACCTCATCCCTCTTTCTACCTATGTCGCTGGTACCAATATGTACCACGATCTCTGTCTGTTTGCCCTCCCCCTTTAGAATCTCCTGCAGCCGTTCAGTGACATCCTTGACTCTGGCATCAGGGAGGCAACATACCATCCTGGAGTCACATCTACGGCCACAGAAACACCTGTCTGTTCCCCTTACTGTCGATTTCTCCTACCACTATTGCTCTTACACTCTTTTTCCTCCCCCCCTCCCTCCCTGTGCAGCTGAGCCACTCACCGTGCCATGAGCGTGACTGCACTCCCCAGAGGAACCGTCACTCTCACCATTTTCCAACACAGAAAAACGGTTCTCGAGTGAGATGCACCCTGGGGGTTTCCTGACTACCTGCTTGACACCTTTCTTCTGACTGATGGTCACCCCTTCCCTCTCTGTCTGCACTTCCGTAATCTGTGGGGTGATCATGTCTAAAGACGTGCTATCCACGAAACTCTCAGCCTCGCGGATGCACCTCAGTGTCTCCAGCTGCTGCTCAAGTTCCAAAACTCGGAGCTCAAGTAGCTGCAGCTGGTGGCACTTCCTGCACACGTGGTTGGTCAGAGCGCAAGGAGTATCTGGGACTTCCCACATGTTGCAGGCAGTGCATAACATGGGACTGAACTGCTCTGCCATGCCTCCAGTTGAAAAAAAAACCTTACTTTAAGTTAAATACAGTAAAAAAGTTATATTAATTATGTACTTTAAATAAAAACTAGAATCCTTGCCTTTCCTTAACTTAATCTATTTTAAACTGAAGAAAAAACACTTACCCACTATTCACCAATCAGCTCCCACCTTTGTGCTGATGTCACTTTTTGGAGTGACTACTTCTCCTTGCTCTTCCTACCAAAAAGAATCACTTTACACTTCTCTGCATTGAATTTCATCTGCCACATGTCCACCCATTCCAGCAGCCTGCCCATGTCCTTTTGAAGCTTAACGCTATCCACCTCACGGGTTGCAATTCTTCCAAGTTTTGAGTCATCCTCAAATGCTGTGCAACTACTGAAGTACACTGCAGAGCAACCATTATTGTAATGTAGGAATCACAGCAGCCAACTCAAGCACAGCAAACTCCCACAAACAGCAATGTGATAATAAACAGATAATCTGTTTTTGTTGATTGAGGGATAAATATTGGCTAGGACACTGGGAAGAAACCTCCTGCTCTTCTTCAAAATAGCACCATGGGATCTTTTAAGTCCAACTGAGAGTGCAAATGAGGTTTTGGATTAATTTCTCCTCCAAAATGGCAGCACTGGGATATGGTCCAGCCCTGACAGGTGCTATCTTTCTTAAGCAAGGCAAGCTTTCCTTTCTAATAATGAGAATTTGGTGACAGTGGAAATTAAGTGCCAAGGGGGGAAAACTGTTTGAACTTTAAGATCGAGCAAACTAACTAAGCCAAAAACGGTCAGCACAGGTAGAGACAGTAATGTGTCGTGACTGTGAGGCGAGTGAGTTGAGCACTGGCTGTTGACTGTGGGTTGTTGGCTCAGTGAATACTTTAAGTCCCTTATCTTTCCTGCAGCAATGACAACAACCACTTTTTGCTGCATATGCTCCTTTGGGTCAGTGGTGAGGGATTTCTGTGGCTTTGCATTGATCGCTCTGTGGAATGTATTGAGTGGGTGACAGATTTAGTTCCCACTGAGAAAAGTTAAAGACAATTACTTCACAAAGGCATTAGTAGTATTTGATGCTGTTGTTAAAAATCAGGTTTCCCTCCCAGCACGTCAATTTCTCATGAATTTATTATGGGGTGGGAAGATTCAACTTTGATGGGAAGGCGTGAATCCCATTATACACCCCGCCTGAAATCTAGTGATGGTTTTGAACATTCAAGTTGCATACTTGCTCGATTTGCACACTCTTTGAAGTTGATTTACTCTGTCATGAACCTCTCATCAATCTTATACATGTGGGATCAATTGGATAGCTCGACAGCCTATTCCTTCTGCATGGCATGATTTTATGATTCTGCATGAGAGTAGGTGTCTTGGTTGGCCTGCACAGGACACCACACAGGAAGCCTAGCTGGCCTTAAGTCCCTCTGAAGGTTCTCCCCTATCTCTAAACATGCAGGTTAGAGGGTTCCAATTGGTAATGTTTCTGATGTCAAGAAAGGGAGATGGGAGCCAGGTTTTTTTTTAAATATTGGAAACTAGACCAAGAATTCATGAAAGCCAAAGGGCCAGCGATAAGCAAAGAAACAAATTCCAAGGAGGCTCTTTCAAAGGTGCTTCGACACCACCTTCCAAACCCACCACTGCCACCACCGAGAAGGACAAGGGCAGTAGACACATGGGAACACCACCACCCGCAAGTTCCCCTCCAAGCCACTCGCCATCCTGATTTGGAAATATGTCACCGTTCCTTCACTGTCACTGGGTCAAAATCCTGGAACTCCCTCCCTAACAGCACTGTGGGTGTACCTACACCACATGGACCTGCAGCGGTTCAAGATGGTGGCTCACCACTACCTTCTCATGGGCAACTAGGGATGATAATAAATGCTGGCCCAGCCAGCAATACCCACATCCCACAATGAATTAAAAAAAACACCCAAGAAAACCTGAGGGCTTTTTTAAGAATCTGCATGCCTCGCTCCTATTAGGTGTCCATAGATGTACTTGGACTCATTCTCCAACATGACTTTATTACAAGCAAATGGTTTCCTCCACTTCCATTCTGCTTCTAAATATGGAAACATTTCATATAAGTTGCTAGTACCTGCAATGCCCTGTCTGAAAGTCTGGTAGAAGCAGATTCAATGGTAACTTTCAAAGGGATTTGGATAAGTACTTGAAAAGCAAAAATTTGCAGGGCTATGGGGAAAAGGAGGAGAGTGGGCATTAATTGGATTGCTCGCTTGAAGAGCACTCACAGGCGCTTTGGGCTATGTAGCTTCCTTCTGTGCTGTATCATGATATGATTCTGAAGGAAACCCCAAGTGTCACAAAAACATTAGAGAATTGGACGACCACTTGAAATATACTTGGCTCTTGGGAACAAATTCTGTCGTATTTCCTGAAAGCCAAAACCCACAGTGCTGTTAGGGGGAGAGTTCCAGGATTTTGACCCAGTGACAGTGAAGGTACGGTGATATATTTCCAAGTCAGGATTGTTAGTGATTTGGAGGGGAACTCCCAGGTGGTGGTGTTCCCAACTATCTGTTGTCCTTGTCCTTCTAGATGGAAGTGGCGGTGAGTTTGGAAGGTGCTGTCAAAGGAGCCCTTGGTGAGTTGCTGCAGTGCATCTTGTAGATGGTGTACATTGCTGCTACAGCGCGTCGATGGTGGAGAGAGTGAATGTTTGTGGATGGGGTGCCAATCAAGTGGGTTGCTTTGTCCTGGATGGTGTCAAGCTTCTTGAGAGTTGTGGGAGCTGCACTCATCCAGGCAAGTGAGGAGTATTCCATCACACTCCTGACTTGTGCTTTGCAAATGATGGACAGGCTTTGGGGAGTCAGGTGGTGAATTGCTTACCACAGGATCCCTAGCCTCTGACCTGCTCTTGCAGCCACAGTATTTATATGGCTAGTCCAGTTCAGTTTCTGGTCAATGGTAACCCCCACTGGATGTTGATGGTGGGGGATTCAGTGATGGTAATGCCATTGAACATCAAGGGGCAATGGTTAGATTCTTTCTTGTTGGAGATGGTCATTGCCTGGCTCTTGTGTGGCACAAATGTTACTTGCCATTTGTCAGCCCAAGCCTGGAAGTTGTCCAGATCTTGCTGCATTTGGACATGGACTGCTTTAGTATCTGAGGAGTCGTGAATGGTGCTGAACATTGTGAGATCATCAGCAAACATCCTGACTTCTGACCTTATGATGGAAGGAAGATCATTGATGAAGCAGCTGAGGAACACTACACTGAGGAACTCCTGCAATGATGTCCTGGAGCTGAGATGATTGACCTCCAACAACCATAACCATCTTCCTTTGTGCTAGGTATGACTCCAACCAGTGGAGAGACTCCCCGCTGATTCTATTGACTCCCTTTTTACTAGGGCTGTTTGATGCCACTCTTGATCAAATGTGGCCTTGGTGTCAAGGGCAGTCACTCTCACCTCACCGCTGAAGTTCAACTCCTTTGTCCAGGTTTGAACCAAGGCTGTAATGAGGTCAGGAGCTGAGTGGCCCTGGCGGAACCCAAACTGAGTGTCAGTGAGCAGGTCATTGCTCAGCAAGTGCTGCTTGATAGCACTGTTGATGACCCCTTCCATTACTTTATTGATGATCAAGAGTAGACTGATGGGGCTATAATTCGTGGGTTGGATTTTTGTCCTGTATTTGGTGTACAGAACATACCTGGGCAATTTTTCACACAGCTGGGTAGATGCCAGTGTTGTAGCTGTACTGGAACAGCTTGGCCAGGGGGCACGGCAAGTTGTGGAGTACAAGTGTTCAGTCCCATTGCTGGAATATTGTCAGGGCCCATAGCCTTTGCAGTATCCAATGCCTTCAGCCATTTCTTGATATCACCAGTGTGTACCACTGTGCCACCAACCCTGCTGGGTCCGCCCTGCCAGTGGGAGAAGACATACCCAGGGTGGCGTTTGGGAAATTACCTGTAAGATAAGATTCCGTGGGTATGGCTCTTCACACTCGCCTACAGATGTTAGAAAGGAGGGCTTGATGTGTCGACAGGGCTGAGTCTGCAGTGTTGTTTCTGGCACCTAGGTCGATGTCAGATGATCTGTCCAGCTTCGTTCCTTTTAGATTTGTTAATGATTTCATAAAACTGAGTGGCTTGCTAGGCCATTTCAGACTCAACCACGTTGCTGTGGGCCTGGAGTCACATATAGGACAGCAGGTTTCCTTCCCTAAAGGGAATTAGTGAACCAGATGGGTTTTTACAACAATCGACAATGGCTTCATGGTCATCATCAGACGCTTAATTCCAGATTTTTATTGAATTCAAATTTTACGATGTTTTTCAAACCCTGTATTCAGAGCATTATCCTGGGTCTCTGGATTACTAGCCCAGCGACAATACCCCTACACCGCTGCCTCAGTCAGTAGCACGTTTCACATTCTCACCGCTCTCTGAGTAAAGAGATTTCTCCTGAATGCCCTATTGGATTTATTCGTGGCTGTCATGCTGATGTCCGCTAGTTCTGGTTGCTCTGTGTTGCTTTAAAATTAGAATCTGATTTGAATTCCATGTCACATCTTTCAGTTTGTGTCAACAGGAGTGCCCAGCTTGCTCAGCTGTGAAAGGGCAATGCATCTATTAGCATCTCCTCCGAGTTAATTTAAATACTGATTTCCTGAACTGTAATGTGGATTTAGATAAATTATTACAATCAACATCCCCGAGCATCTTATATTTTTGCAAGGTGAGTAAATATGAACGCTTAAGGTTAACTCGCAATTGTCTCAAGTTGGCTATAGATTTTGGCTTATCTGACCTCTAACACCTGCTGTGTGCCTCTGTTCACTGCTGTGTGACTTGCTGGGGACACGAGATGCTCTCTAGCATCTGAGAGCAGCTTGGATTCCATATTGTACCCTCAACTCCAACATGTAGCGAGGAAACTTCTCACCCCTCGCCCCATCCAGAATGGCAGATCCACTTGCCGGCTGGGAAGCAGGTGTCTGATTTGTACATCCCAGCAGCAACATTTTGTCAGTGCAAACTAAATATTACCCTGGAAGGATGGGTGGGATGACGCATCCATTCTGTCAAAGAAGGGATGCCTGATTCTAGGGACACCAGCATTGGTTCGAACAGCCCTTCAGCGCTTGGGAGTTTCGAGGCTGCAGCAACCTCAGGAATGGAGAGGCGGCCCCAGGGGGCTGCTCCCCAGGTCCCTCAATATCACCTGGGGGCCCTGCTCTAGGGCCTGAGGGGCTGCGGTGTTGGGAGTCCTCTCCCAAGGGTGGGAGGAGGAGGACAGCTTCTACAATCAAGCAGATGTAGATGCAAGCAGCCAAAGAAGTCTGCAGCTGGAGTGTGCTCCCTCCAACCTGGACATGGTGCACCAAGAGAATGCATGAACTCAGGAAGGCATGCCAGGTGAACGGCTTAACACTTACAGATGCCAAGTCCCATCCGACTTCCACAACATTCTCCTACAAAGCATTCCTCAGGACAGCACATCTTGTAGCTCCGCTCAGTCCTCTCTGCAGGAATCTCACATCCCCATCTGAGCAGCCAAGACTCATACTCACCCACTCCCTTCATCTCAACATATTTTTGTCCTGTATCTCACCGGAAGTGGGAGCTGATAACAGCGGCGTTGAGGGCATCTGGGACCTTGGTGAACAATAGGGCCTAGAGTCTAGCTGGTTAACCAGTGAAAATTACGGATTGAGAAAGAAACAGAGGAACAAGAAGGAAGGAAATAGGGTGAAGTAGAGTCAGTGGGGTTAAAGTTTCAGGTCGGGGGCCCTTCCTCAGAACTGGGAATACTCTGAGATATAACAGTTATTAAGCAAAGCAGAGAAAGGCGGAGAAAGGTTGGAGTCAGGGAGGAAAGCACAAAAGGGAAGATCTGTGAGAGCATGGAAGGCAGGAAAGATTAAACATTTTGCTGAAGATTATTATGTGCTTCCAGTTCAACTGGAAATGTTAACTCTGTTTCTGTCCCCACAGAAAATGTATTTTCAACACTTCCTGTTTTTATTTCAGATTTTCAGAATCCGCAGTATTTTACTCTTGAATTAGTCAAATCAGGTACAGAAAGGAAAATAAAGAGAGGGGGCTGAGGGAATTGCATTAAGGGAGAGAGAGGGAGAGAGAGAGGAGAAAGAAAAGGAAAGAGAGTAAAATTTAAAGTTGACATTTCTTAAAATCTCCAACAACAATTAAAAGCTGAAAGAGTGAGAGTTTAAATGTTTAATTGTTCACTTTCTAGTCAAGAAAGATAGATTGACAGCCATTAAGAATTATCACTTTAGTTGCTTGGTCATGCAGAACTTGAGTGTTGCTGAAATAAAACATTTTATTGAAGCTTTTCATCTTGCACTCAGCAGGACAATCACAAGATTCAGGAGAAGCAATAACTTTACACTGTGTGAGAAGAGAGTGCTAATTGATTGGTAGAGGCATTGCCATGGAGAATGCACCAGTTAATGATGCCTGACAGTTAACTGCCAAGAATTGTTTGAAATTTTAAAACAGGCAGCTTAACTCTGATTGATCAAGGCATTGCCCTGAGGAATGAACCAGTGAATGGCTATCACTTATTTTATTTAGTTGAAACAGGCACAATGTGTGCACATATTTTTTCCGTTTGCAAAGAACAGGGCTCTGTGTATTATTACATGGAGTTTCCAATGCATGCAAATGAGCCATTCCGCAAACCCAACTGACAATCTTAATTTGGTTGTCAGCGTAATTTTTAGCACACTGAGGATTATTTAGTAAATGTTGTCCAATCAGAATCACATCTAATATTTTGAGTTTTGCAAGCCCTGGCTGGTTGGGTACGGTCTGTGCCTTGTCCATTGTGAACATGGAAGGGCTATGATGCCCTACCTCAGACTACCCAGGAAAAGCAATAGGTGAAGCTAGCTGTTTCACGCTGCTACTATGCAATAACAACATGAGTGGTATTCACACCAACAGGGTGCTGCTGTCAAGTCAAAAAGACTTTCTGCCTATCACACAAAGGAGTAATATGGCATAGGAATTTCAGTACCAGTGTGATGCTATGTAGGTAAGTAGGACTTATGTCCCAAAGACTGATGGATTCATCTAGAACAAAGCAGCCAGTTTGATTAGCACCACATCCACAAACATCCACTCCCTCCACCACCGATGCACAGTAGCAGCAGTGTGTACCATCTACAAGATGCACTGTAGGAACTCACCAAGTCTCCTTAGACAGCACCTTCCAAACCCACGACCACTACCATCTAGAAGGACAAGGGCAACAGATCGATGGGAACACCACCTCCAAGCCTCTCACCATGCTGACTTGGAAATCTCTCGCCGTTCCATCACTGTCGCTGGGTCAAAATCCTGGAATTCCCTCCCTAACATCACAATGGGTGTATCTACACCACAGGGACTGCCGCGGTTCAAGAAGGCAGCTCACCACCACCTTAAGGGCAATTAGGGATGGGCAATAAATGCTGGCCCAGCCAGTGACGCCCACATCCCATGAATGAATAAAATAACACTGTAGCGGTCCGTGTGGTGTAGGTACACCCACAGTGCTGTCAGGGAGGGAGTTCCAGGATTTTGACCCAGCGACAGTGAAGGAACGGCGATATATTTCCAAGACAGTGTTTGTTGCATCTGAGATGAAAAATTGGAGATGGTTGCTTATACCAAACCTGGTTATCCAATAGGCTTCTCCTCCTCCTCCCACAACCCTAGATAACTTTTGATTGAAACAGAGCGATGCTGAAATCAATAGCACAGTCTTCTACTCAAACTAAGCTGGAATTTTCCACTCCTGCTTGCACTGGTGTGTGTTTGGTGGTGCGAGTGGGAAATATCAAGAGATGGCCCTAATCGCCTTTCCCAGCGAGGTAAATCCAGGATGCGATTGTCCCCTCCCCCCCATCAGTGGTGGGCTGCGTTTCCCGCCGCCTAATGCTGGGAACATAATTTTAATGCATTTGCACCCCATTATTGTGCCCCCCACACCAGAATCATCCCCCCACCTCATATTTAATTTCCACGTCAGCGTGACTTCAGAACGGTGTGATTTACTACAGCCTTTAACAAATCTGTACCCGGCGACCTGAACTTGGAGGGGATTTTGGAGGCGAGTGCACACGGCTTCGTGCAGCGCTCGCGAGGATCGCCCTTAGGACATCAAGGAAGAGGCGTCACACACTCTGGGGGTGGGGAGACACAGGCAAGTCGCTTTTTCCTGACTGGCTTTCAGTGTGGTGCTGAGGCAAGGGCTCCACTGCGGGGTTCAGTCAGGGGTGGGGGGCCATGGGAGCACAGGCCGATGGAAGTGCACAAGTACATCCTGGGAGGGTGGGTGCAGGGACGAGGGTGAGGGGAGCAGTCACGTACTTGGAGAAACTTGTCAAAAGTGAGCATTCTTCCACAGCTGGGACCGTTCGGCAGCAGCTCCATTGACAGACTGGGAGTCGGAGCCTCTGAAACTTTTCTACCCACTCAAGCAACTCAAAAACATGAAAGTGCCACCAAATGCTCCAGAACCTTTCACCCCCTTGGGCACAGACTGCAAATTAATGTACATTTCTGGGAGCTGCAGAACAACTGGACGACTGGGCAAGTTCCCCTTGTGAAAGATGGGCATGGAACAGTGGTTGGTGGAGATGCTCAGAGCTCGTTGCAACGTATTCAGGTTTGGACTAGTCACCCTCATGGTTCAAGCTAACAGCGCAGCAGCCATGGAGCCTGTGATCTAGCTGTATGCCTCATGGCTTGCAGGGAGCAGAGAAGAAGATTGCGATGGAGGTGCCTGGCTGGGCAAAGGGAGGAGCACCTCCCTCAAAATGAAGAGGCAGCTGAAGACGCACTGCGAGCTGTTGCTCGTAGGCTCCTCGGTAGCCTTAGGGTCTACAGATGGCATTTATCATCCCTACAGGCAAGCAAGGACCACTGTCGCCAATGTCTGCGCATGTCTAGGGAACTGGTCACTCATATATGCCGTCTTCTGCAGGATTTGACAACACGGGGACATGGAGATTATCCACTGCCAGTGGCAGTGAAAGTGACTGCGGCGCTCAATGTTTACACCAGTGGCTCCTTCCAGGACTCCACAGTTGACCAGTGCGGGAACTCGCAGAGCTCCACCCACAAGTGGGTCACGGCCTCCATCCTTGTGAAGACACAGAACTTTGTGCATTTCAACTAGGATCAGGAAAGCCAGGAAACAAGAACACTGGGATTTGTGCAGGTCTCAGGTTTCCCACTGATGCAGGGCGCCATCGGCTGCACTCACGTGGGGCTTAGATCTCCGTGACAACAAGCAGTCAACTACACTAAGCACAAGGGCTTCCACTCACCGCAACCACAAGAAATGCATCATGCCGGCCTGCGCACGATATCCCAGAGGTATTGACGACTCCTACGTCCTCAGCAGCTCTCAGATCCCTGACATCTTCCAGGGCCCAGCGAGGCTGCGGGATTGGCTCCTCGGGGACAAGGGTTACCCACCGAGGACACGGCTGGTGACACACAGGCGGTGGTCTCAGGCTGTAGCCGTGCGACAGGACGGTATAATATGGCTCATGCCACCAACCAGTCTTTAGTGCATTACACTATTGGCATCTTGAAAATGAAGTTCCGGTGCCTCAACAGGTCCGGTGGAGCACTACTATACAGTCCCCAGAGGGTGTCGCGCATCATCGTAGCTTGCTGCGTGCTACACAACCTGGTGCCGCAACGGTGTAAAGGATGAGATGCTGAGAAATGGGAAAGTCATTTATCCACGTCTTGAGGGTCTGGGGCATTTTGTCTGGCCATGTTTCTAATAATAAAGTAATAAAGTGCTTGAGTGGGCCATATAACCATGGTAGCATTAGGAGAGATTGATGAACATGAGTGCGTCATCTTGGCTCTATGTTAACTGAAGTCTACATTGTGTGTCTTTTAACGTATTGTCCCTCTCTGGATTGAGGGTGACTCCCTTCCACTCCAGTTCGATGGGTTTTGAGATGGCTGATGAGTTCAATGTGCAATCTGCAGATATTACCATATGTGAGGCAGGTGGTGCTTGAAGGATTGGGTATACAGGTTGTTTTGCGATTTTCCTTTCAACTCGATGTGCTCAGTCCTTCCCAAATGAGCCTTCTCCATTATGGTCACTCACAAATCAAGATGTCCCACAAGTCTGTCTTCTTCAGGGATGCTTTGAGGGCATCCCTAAAGCATTCTGCTGTCCCCTGGGAGTCTTTTGCCATGACCCAGTTCCAAGTAGAGCAGATGCTTCTGGAGTCTGATGTCAGGTGTACAAATGAAGTGTCCTTCCAGTGGAGCCGGTTTTGAGTGATTATTGCTTTGACACTGGGAGAGGACACTGCTGTTGAACCACCTTCCTTGCCACCAGATTTGGATGATCTGTCACAGACACCACTGTTGGTACTTCACTGGTGGTTACAGGGTGACCAAGACTAGGAATTCAATAGTCAAGGGTATTCCAGGTTCCGGAAAAATAGGCAAAAAGGAAAAGGAGGTGCGGTAGCTTTGTTAATAAAGGAAGGTATCAGCGCAGTGGTGAGTAGTGACATAGGTGCAATAGGTCATAATGTAGAATAAGTTTGGGTGGAAATAAGGAATAGCATGGGAAAGAAGTCATGGGTGGGAGTTGTCTATAGGCCTCTGAAGAGCTGCCTCACTGTAGGACAAGGATAAATCAGGAAATTATGGAGGCATGTAAGAAGGGTGCTACAATTGTCATGGGTGTTTTTAATCTGCACATTGGCTGGGCAAATCAGATTGGCAGGGATAACATGGAAGACGAATTTGTAGAGTGCATTTGGGATTGTTTCTTAGAGGAATGCTTTGCAGAACCTACCCAGGAACAGGCTATTTTAGATTTAGTAATGTGCAATGAGGTGGGATTAATAAGAGATATCATATTTAAGGATCTTCTAGTGGTAGTGATCACAACATGGTAGAGTTTGAAATTCAGTTTGAGGGCGAGCAACTCGGGTCTCAAACCACTGTCCTCAAAGAAGGGCAATTACAGGGGTATGAAGAAAGAGTTGTCTAAAGCGGGCTGGGAAAATAGACTAAGGGGAAGGTTAGTGGATGAGCAGTGGCTGACATTTAAGCAGATATTTCATGTGCTTAGCAAAAATTCATCCCGGTCAAAAAGAAGGATTCGATGAGAAGGATGAACTGCCTGTGGTTAACTAAGGTGGTCAAGGAGAGTATCCAATCAAAAATAAAGTGGTGAAAACTAGTGGTAGAGCAGAGGATTGGGAAATTTTTTAGAAACCAGCAACGGATGACTAAAAAGCTAATGAAGGGGGATAAAATTAATTATGCAAATTGGCAAGAAATATAAAAACAAACAGCAAGAGCGTCTATGGGTATATAAAAAGAGAGCGGCTAAAGTGAGCATGGGGCCCTTGGAGGATGTAACTGGAGAACTGATGACAGTGAACAGGGAAATGGCAGATAATTTAAACCAATGTTTCACATTGGTCTTCATGGTGGAGAACACTATAAACATCCTAATAATATTAGATAAGCAAGGAGCTAATGGGAGGAAAGATCTTGTAACAGTCTCTACCGTGAGGGACCAAGTATTTGACAAACTAATGGGACTAAAGGCAGCCAAGTCACCAGGACCTGAAGGCCTGCATCCAAGGGTTTTAAAGGAAGTGATTGCAGAGATAGTGGAGGATCGGTCGAAATCTTCCAGAACTCACTGGATTCCGGCAGGTCCTACAGGATTGGAAAATTGCTAATGTTATGGCCCTGTTAAAAAAGGGAGGGAGACAAAAAGCAGGAAACTATAGGCCAGCCAGCTTAACATCTGTTGGTGGGAAAATGCTAGAGTCCATTATTAAGGAAGAAATAGCAGGACATTTAGAGAAGCTTAACGTAATCAAACAGAGTCAACATGTTTTGTGAAAGGGATATCATATTCGACAAATTTGCTAGTGTTCTTTGAGGATAAGACAAGCAGAGTTGATAAATGGGAACTGGTAGACATAGTGTATTTGGATTTCCAGAAGGCATTCGATAAGGTGACACATAAAAGGTTATTGCACAAGATAGGAGGTCATGGTAACAGGGGTAATGTTTTGGAATGAATTGATGATTGGTTAATACATAGAAGGCAGAGAATTGAGGTTACTGGCTCTTTTTCAGATTGGAAAGATGTGTGGAGTGCCACAAGGATCAGTCCTAGGGCCTCAATTATTAACTGTCTGTATTAATGACTTGAAGGAGGGGGCAGAGTGTAATGTATCCAAATTTGCTGACGATACAAAAATAGGTGGGAGGGAATGTTGTGATGATGACATACAGAATCTGCAAGGGGGATATGGACAGGTTGAGCGAGTGGACAAAAACTTGGCAGATGTGAGGTCATACACTTTGCTAGGAAGAATCAAAAGGCAGGCTATTATTTAAATGTAGCGAGACTCCAAAAAAGTGCAGCACAGAGGGATCTGGGTGTTCTTGTGCATGAAACACAAAAAGGTAGCATGCAGGTGCAGCAAGTAATTAAGAAGGCAAATGGGATGGTGGCCTGTGTTGCTAGAGGGTTGGAGTTTTAAAGTAGGGAAGTTTTGTTACAACTGTACAGGATGTTGGTGAGGCCGTTCCTGGAGTACTGTGTACAGTTTGGTCCCCGTATTTAAGAAAGGACATACTGGCATTGGAGGCAGCTTAAAGGAGATTCATTAGGCTGATTCCTGGGCTAAAAGGGTTGATTATCAAGAATGGCTAAACAGGTTAGGCCTTTATTCATTAGAGCTTAGAAGAATGAGGGGCGATCTTATTGAAATGTACAAGTTTCTGAGGGGGCTTCACAGGGTAGATGTTGAGAAGATGTTTCCACGAGTGGGGGAATCTCGAACTAGGAGATATAGTTACAGAATAAGGGGACACTCATTTAAAACTGAGATTCGAAGGAATTTCTTCTCTCAGAGGGGAGTGAATGTCTGGAATTCTCTAGCCCAGAGAGTTGTGGAGACTAGATCACATTTAAAGAGGAGGTAGATTGATTTTTAAATATCGGGGAGTTGAGGGCTATGAGGAGCTGACGTGAAAGAGGAGTTGAGGTCTGGGGCAGGTCAGTCATGATCTTATTGAGTGGCGAGGCAGACTTGAGGGGCTGAATGGTCCATTCCTGCTCCTATTTCTTATGTTATTTTGTTCTCCAGTGCTATGAAGTGCCTGCTGTGGGTTTTCCAAGTCTATAAAGTATAAAGAGGTGCAGGGATTACTGCTGTCCAGTAAACTATGACCTTAGTCTTGGGTTTGAGATCCTGGCCATGAAATACTCTCTTCCCCAGTCAGCCAAAGGCTGAGCTGGCACATTTGGATGCGATGATGAATTTTGTCAACCGTTTCTGCCTTCATCGAGAGGAGATTCCCAAGATATGGAAAATTTCCCAGGGTCCAGCCGTTGATCTTCATTGACGGGGTGTAGGAGATATTTTGTTGTGGGAGCTTGTTTGAAGAGAACCTTAGTTTTCCGGGCGCATTGTACTGTATGCATTTGAATTTAGTATTGGCATGCATAGAATGTAAAGATCAGAGATAGAATAAGTATGTGTTTGCTATAGTCTGGCTGGAACTTAACAATAAAGAATCAGGTAAATGAAATAGTGCTGTATGATTTGACTGAGAACTCAAATTGGGCTCTGTAACGTGAGCTTGTTAAAGACAAGGAACTGATTCTGAGTTGTTAAAATTGACATCTGTGTTTAATGTAACAAAATAAAATGGAACCGGAAAGCACTCCAACGCCCACCAGCACTAATATTTCCTTCCTTATCTTAAGATATGTCAGACTCTTCGAACTTTATGACATCCTGCCCTACAGGCTCTGCTAATTCAGTTAGGCATCTCCTTCCATAAAAAGGAAGCTCCTGTATCCAATTGTCCATTTGTGGTAAGTTGGCTGGTGATAGTGCTCGAGGAAGTGGGAATGTTAAAAGCTGGTCTCAGTGTGGTGGGTTGGAGGGGGAAAGAGTTGGCAGTGCCTCTTGTACTTCAGGGAGAGATTTTTGGCAATGTTTGACAGCCATATTGAAAGCTAATCCTTGAAGAGAAAATGAAGAAGAAACACTAATTAGATGATGGGATAAATAATGGAAGATACCCAACTGGCGAAAAGCCTCATTGTTTACTGTAGCCAATCTTCCTTGCAGCTGTGTTGACGTGAGGGATAAGCATCTCTGTGATCGAAAGATTTATAATAACATTTTGCAATGCTAACAGTAACTGAATCTTCAGTAAATTACTTCCAATGCAGCGTTTTTTCTAACTGTGTGGAAACTATAATTTGCGCATCTAGAAAGTTGGAAAGAAAAGTGGAAATTTTCAACTATTGTACTATTCCAATACACGATGATGTGACTGATGAGGTATTGTACGAATACACAAAATAGGAGCAGAAGTAGGCCATTCAGCCCCTCGAGCCTACTCTGCCATTCAATAAGATGATGGCTGATGTGGTTCCTCCTCTGATTTCTCAAATATCATGTTTTCTCAGACTCTGCTTTTACAGATAGTTTGAAACTCTGGAACCACATGATATAAAATGCCATAAGCACATACATTTCTTTTTCGCTCATTAGCCAAGTTTTCAGTATTCAACTCGAGAAACTATTGCTGGAGCAATTTAGGGGAAAGGGGAGGAAGGTGGAATTGAGGTAGAAGATCAGCTATGATCTTGTCGAATGGTGGCAAAAGATCAAAGGACCAAATGCTCCTATTTCTTAAGTTCTAAACCCACAGTATGTTGAGCCAAGCTTGGGCACTGAAAGATTAGCTAATGAAAAGTAAGGGCTTTTGTTTATTCATTGGATGTGGGCATCACTGGCCAGACCAGCAGTTGTTGCGTATCCCAAGTTGCCTCATTTCAGAGTCAAACCACATTGCTGTGGGTCTAGAGTCACACATAGGCCAGACCAGGTAAGAATGGCAAATTTCCTTCCCTAAAGGATATTAATGAACCAGATGGGTTTATAACAACAATCAACAATGGTTTCATGAGTCATTATTAGACTCTTAATTCCAGATTTTGATGAAATTCAAATTCCACCATCTGCCAGAGCATTACCCTAAGTCTCTGGATTACTAGACCAGTGAAAATACCAATACCTCCCCTTGAAAAGGTGATGTGGTCCACTTTATTGAACCGCTGCAGTCCCTGTGGTGTACGTACATCCACAGTGCTGTAAGGGAGGGAGTTCCAGGATTTTGAACCAGCGATAATGAAGGAACAGTGACATAGTTCCAAGTCAGGATGGTGAGTGGCTTGGGGGGAACTTCCACCTGGTGGTGTTCCCATGCACCTGATGCCTATGTTCTTCCAGATGGCAGAGGTTGTGGGTTTCTTGTACATTCTGTGTACACTTGATGTTCCAATATTCTACATTCAAAGTCTTAAAGAGGCCGATGATTCATTTTATAAAATAAAGGTTAATTGTTCTATTACTGCACTGTATTCCTCTGGCACCATAAAAGCCATACAAGATGCATTCCCAGTTGTATTGAAGTTATATTGCAGTAATTTAGTTATTAATGGCTCTCCGTCTTATTTAACCCGATTATGAATTTGCACTGATTGCTTTGTAAACTCGGCATTAATGAAAGCGATAAATCACTGACCTAAAAAAAGCATGACTTTAAAACTCTTTCAATTGTACCTTTAATTACAAAAGTGTACGATTTCAGCATCAGCAGTGGTTAGGATGTTCATCATTCAACTAGGTTATTTTAAATTCAGAAAATAACTTCTTGTAATAGTGTCTAAGTTACTAGGTTCCAAATAAAGATTCCATTACTGTGACATTTTAATCTACAGTGACAGTCATTAAATTTCTTTAATTCAATTTCAGTAAACAGATGGAGAGAAATGATGGTAAAAATTCTTATATACATACAGTGTTAAAATTCTGATGATGTTAAAATAAAAAACAATATTAACGCCAGCCTGAAAAATAGGTTCATTTGCCGTGATATGTATCACGAAAACTTTCATGCTCAAAAACTTATTTGATGTAATATTTAATTCTCTAGTACCAGCAACCAGAAGAAGAGATATTAACAGTAACCCGACTTGCACCAAGTCCTGTTTGCTGATCACCCCTGGGTTCACTGATCTCCATCTCGGTTTTAAAATTATCAGCCTTGTTTACAAATCCTTCTATGGCTTTGTTGCTCCCCACGTCCGTAACTTCATCCAGCCCTACGACCCTAGGTCTCTGCGACCTTCCAACTTCTGGTTTCTTATGCTCCACCCTCATTTAAATCACTCCACCATTGGCAGCCGTATCTTCAGCTCTAGAATTACCTCACTAAGCAACTCCTCCTCTCTCCACCTCTCACTCCTCCTTTGCTTAAAACCTACCTCTTTGACCTCTCTTAGCCTGTCCCTAATATCTCCCTATGTGGCTCAGTGTCAAATTTTGTCCCTGAGAAGTGGCTTGACACGTTTTATGATGTAAAGACACAACATCGATGCAAATTGCTGCTGGTCATCTGTAATTGGTTTAACAATGGGCGTTCACAGTTTAAAGATACATGTCGAACTGGAGCAGGAAGAGAAAATCACAAATTCTGACCCAGAATGTGAATCGGCTGGAGAGTGATGGTGGATGGGGCCAGTGACAAACTTCCACCCCAACCCCTGACCTCAGCAACATGAGACCTAGGTGATCTTGATGCTTGGGTGCCATCTACGCACCTCTGGTCAGCAGCCCACTTGGATCAACTGGCTGAGAAGGGAACATCCAGGAGAAGAGCCCCAGTTGGTAAGAGGCCACCAGCCACCTCCAAAAGGGAGGCTTGTGAACTCCAGTACACACCCAGCCTCCTCACTTTTGGGGAATAGTGGGGGAGCATTGAAATTTTTCAATTCCATTCATAGGATGTGGGCGTCACTGGTGAGGCCAGCATTTATTGCCCATCCCTAATTGCCCTTGAGAAGGTGGCGGTGAGCTGCTTTCTTGAACCGCTGCAGTCCATGTGGTGTAGGGACATCCACATGAGGGAGTTCCAGGATTTTGATCCAGCGACAGTGAAGGCATGGCAATATATTTTCAAGTCAGGATGGTGAGTGGCTTGGAGGGGAACTTCCAGGTGGTGGTGTTCCCATGTGAATGCTACCCTTGTCCTTCGAGATGGTAGTGGTCATGGTTTGGAAGGTACTGTTGAAGGAGACTTGGTGAGTTCCTGCAGTGCATCTTGTAAAGGGTACACACTGCTACTACTGTGAGTCAGTGGTGGAAGGGGTGGATGTTTGTGGATGGACTACCAATCAAGCGGGCTGCTTTGTCCTGGATGTTGTCAAGCTTCTTGAGTGTTGTTGGAGCTGCACTCATCCAGGCAAGTGGGGAGTATTCCATCACATTCCTGACTTGTGCCTTGTAGATGGTGGACATGCCTTGTGGAGTTAGGAAGTGAGTGACTCACCGTAGGATTCCTAGCCTCTGACCTGCTCTTGTAACCACAGTATTTATATGGCTAGTCCAGTTCAATTTCTGGTCAATGGTAACCCCCAGGAAGTTGATCACGGGGGATTCAGTGATGGTCAAGCCATCGAATATCAAGGGGCAATGATTAGATTCTCTCTTGGTGGAGATGGTCATTGTCTGGCACTTGTGTGCCACGAATATTACTTGCCACTTGTCAGCCCAAGCCTGGATATTGTGCAGTTCTTGCTGAATTTGAACATGGACTGCTTCAGTATCTGAGGAGTTGTGAATGGTGCTGAACATTGTGCAATCATCAGCAAATATCCCAACTTCTGACCTTATGATGGAAGGTTATTGTTGAAGCAGGTGAAGATGGTTAGCCTGAGGGCACGACACTGAGGAACTCCTACAGTGATGTCCTGAGATGATTGACCTTCAACAACCACAAACATCTTCCTTTGTGCTAGACGTGACTCTAAACAGTAAAGTGTTTTCCTATTGATTCCAGTTGCCCCAGTTTTGCTAGGGATCCTTGATGCCATACTATGTCAAATGCTGCCTTGATGTCAAGGGCAGTCACTCTCACCTCACCTCTGGAGTTCAGCTCTATTGTCCATGTTTGAACCAAGGCTGTAAGAGGTCAGGAGCTGAACGGCCCTGGAACCCAAACTAAGTGTCAGTGAGCAGGTTATTGCTAAGCAAGTGCCGCTTGATAGCACTGTCGATGACCCCTTCCATCACTTTACTGATGATGGAGAGTAGACTGACAGGGTAGTAATTGGCTGGGTTGGATTTGTCTTGCTTTTTGTGTACAGGACATACCTGGGCAATTTTCCATGAAGCTGGGTAGATGCCAGTGTTGTAGCTGTACTGCTTGTGGATTTTGGGTAGGAGGTAGAAGCGGGCCGTCTGCGGTTGGGCGACTATCAGGTTGGAAGCTGAGGGAGGAAGATCTCCAGAGGAGATGTGGTCAGTGACAGTCCTGAAAACAATGGCTTGATGTTCAGTGGTGGGGTCATGGTCCAGGGAGAGGTAGGAGGAAGTGTCTGTGAGTTGACGCTCAGCCTCCGCAAGGTAGAAGTCAGTGCGCCAGACAACAACAGCACCACCCTTGTCAGCGGGTTTGATGACAATGTCAGGGTTGGACCTGAGAGAACAGAGTGCAGTAAGTTCAGAGAGAGACAGATTAGAATGGATGAGAGGAGCAGAGAAATTGAGACGACTAATGTTGCGCCGACAGTTCTCAATGAAAAGATCAAGAGAAATTAAGAATCCAGAGGGAGAGGTCCAGGTGGAGGGAGAATATTGGAGATGGGTAATAGGATCTATGAAATGGGGAGAGGACTCCTGCCCAAAGAAGTGATCATGGAGACGAAGATGGCAGAAGAAGAGTTCAGCAGCGTGCCGAGCCTGAAATTCATTGAGATGAGGGCATAAGGGTATGAAACTAAGTCCTTTGCTGAGCACTGAACCTTCAGGTCAGGGGGTATAGTGAATACACGGCTGGGGTTGGGATTGGAAGATGGGGTGGGGACGGAGGGACAGGCAGGGGTGGAGGGTCCTCGATGGGTGTTGGTGTCGATGAGTTGTTGGAGCTTGCGTTCCTTAGCACTTGAGAGAAAGAGAAAAAGTTTCTTGTTGAGGCGTCGGATGAGACCAAGAATAAAATGAAACTGGGGGCACACGCAGCTTTGAAAAAGGGTACAGCGGTGCTGCTGGAGGGAGAGGTCGAGTGTATTCATATGGCGATCTTCCTCCCACAGCTTCCAACCTGATAGTCGCCCAACCTCGGACGGCCCGCTTCTATCTCCTACCCAAAATCCACAAACAGAACTGTCCCAGTAGACCGATCATGTCAGCTTGCTCCTGCCCCACAGAACTCATTTCTTGTTATCTTGACTGCCTTCTCTCTCCCCTTGTCCAGTCCCTTCCCACCTACGTCCGTGATTCCTCTGACACCTTATGTTACATCAACAATTTCCAGTTCCCTGGCCCCAACCGCTTCCTCTTCACCAGGGATGTCCAATCCCT
Source organism: Carcharodon carcharias (assembly GCF_017639515.1). Lineage (NCBI taxonomy): Eukaryota > Metazoa > Chordata > Chondrichthyes > Lamniformes > Lamnidae > Carcharodon > Carcharodon carcharias. The sequence goes on along the minus strand of NC_054472.1, from coordinate 180,720,881 downwards.
CTACACCTCCATCCCCCACCAGAATGGTCTGAGGGCCCTTAGCTTCTTCCTCGAACAGAGGCCCGAACAATCCCCATCCACCACTACTCTCCTCCGTCTGGCTGAACTTGTTCTCACGCTGAACAATTTCTCCTTTAACTCCTCTCACTTCTTCCAAATAAAAGGTGTGGCAATGGGTACCTGCATGGGCCCCAGCTACGCCTGTCTCTTTATGGGGTATGTGGAACATTCCTTGTTCCTGTCCTACTCCGGCCCCCTTCCACAACTCTTTCTCCGGTACATCGATGATTACTTCGGTGCTGCTTCATGCTCTCGTCTGGACTTGGAAAAATTTATTAATTTTGCTTCCAATCTCCACCCCTCCATCATTTTCACATGGTCCATCTCTGACACTTTCCTTCCCTTCCTTGACCTCTCTGTCTCAATTTCTGGTGATAGACTGTCCACCAATATCCATTACAAGCCTACCGACTCCCACCGCTACCTCGGCTACAGCTCCTCACACCCCACTTCCTGTAAGGACTCCATCCAATTCTCTCAGTGCCTTCGCCTCCGTCGCATCTGTTCTGATGATGCTATCTTCAAAAACAGTTCCTCTGACATGTCCTCCTTCCTTAACCGAGGTTTTCCACCCACGGTCGTTGTCAGGGCCCTCAACCGTGTCCGGCCCATCTCCCGCGCATCCGCCCTCACGCCTTCTCCTCCCTCCCAGAAACATGATAGGCTCCCCCTTGTCCTCACCTATCACCCAAGCAGCCTCCGCATTCAAATGATCATCCTCCGCCATTTCCGCCAACTCCAGCATGATGTCACCACCAAACACATTTTCCCTTCGCCCCCCCCCGGGTGGCATTGCCTGGGATCATTCCCTCCGGGACACCCTGGTCCACTCCTCCATCACCCCCTACTCCTCAACCCCCTCCAATGGCACCACCCCATGCCCACGCAAAAGATGCAACACCTGCCCCTTCACTTCCTCTCTCCTCACCATCCAAGGGCCTAAACATTCCTTTCAAGTGAAGCAGCATTTCACTTGCATTTCCCCCAACTTAGTCTACTGCATTCGTTGCTCCCAATGTGGTTTCCTCTACATTGGAGAGACCAAACGTAAACTGGGCGACCGCTTTGCAGAACACCTGCGGTCTGTCTGCAAGAAAGACCCAAACCTCCCTGTCGCTTGCCATTTTAACACTCCACCCTGCTCTCTTGCCCACATGTCTGTCCTTGGCTTGCTGCATTGTTCCAGTGAAGCCCAATGCAAACTGGAGGAACAGCACCTCATCTTGCGACTAGGCACTTTACAGCCTTCCGGACTGAATACTGAATTCAACAACTTTAGATCTTGAACTCCCTCCTCCATCCCCACCCCCTTTCCATTTCTTCCCCCTTCCTTTTGTTTTTTCCAATAATTTATAGCCATTTTCTTTTCCCACCTACTTCCATTATTTTTAAATCTTTTATGCCCCCCCACCCCCACTAGAGCTATACCTTGAGTGCCCTACCATCCATTCTTAATTAGCACATTCGTTTAGATAATATCACCACCTTCAACACCTCTGTGTTCTTTTGCCTGTGACATCTTTTGATTATCTGCTCCTATCGCTGCCTGCTTGTCCCTACAACCACACCACACCACCCCCCCACTTTTCTCCCCCCACCTCCCCCACCTTAAACCAGCTTATATTTCTCCTAATATTCACTCAGTTCTGTTGAAGGGTCATGAGGACTCAAAACGTCAACTCTCTTCTTCTCCGCCGATGCTGCCAGACTTGCTGAGATTTTCCAGGTAATTCTGTTTTTGTTGCTTTACCAGTCTGTGAGACACATTCCCAATTTTGGCACTAGCTCCCAGCAAGGAGGACTTTACTGGAGTTGACAGGGCTGAGTTTCTGTTGTCATTTCCTATGTCTAGGTTGATGCTGGGTGATTGTCCCATTTCACTTCTTGAGGCTTTTTAGCGGTTTGATACAACTGAGTGCCTTGCTAGGTAATTTCAGCAGGCATTTAAAAGTCAACCACATTGCTGTGGGTCTGCAGTCACATATTGGCCAGATCAGGTAAGGATCAGATTTCCTTCCCTAAAGGGCATCAGGGAACCAGAACCAGAAAATCAACAATGGTTTCATGGTCCAGACTTTTATTGAATTCAAATTTCACCATCTGCTGTCGTAGCATTCGAACCCAGATCTTTAGAGCATTACCCCGGATCTCTGGATTACTAGTCCAGTGACAATACCATTATGCCACCACCTCCTGGATCAGCAGATTGATTATCAATCAGTTTGAACCACATCACAACCTCTCCTTCTGTGGTCAAGTGGGGTTTGAACCAGAAGCTTCTGGATCAGAGGTAGGGGCGCCACGCACTGAGCTACAAGACCCAATAGCAGGCATCAACCTTCCCTTCTGGAGCCTGGAAGTGCACACCTGTTCCTCCAGGTCCCACAATACAAAACATGTCTTTTCATGAAAAAGCAAAGTACTTGTGAATGTTGGGAACCTGAAATAAAAACAGCTTTTTCTGTTTTTATAGTATATATACTGTTTTATGCTTCTTCTGGCCTCAGATCCCCTCCCTGCCCTCTTGGGATGTTTAATTACATTAAAGGCGCTATCTAAATTCCTTGTTGTCTCTGCTTGGCGGAAAGATCATCTCTGCTGCCCCACTCAGGTCATTGTTACAATTACAATGGGGCTGGCCAAGGGCAGCATTGGCCCTAATTTGAATACTTAAAGGGGGCGCCCCATCCAATCTCTGACCCCCCTCCTTTGCTTCAGCTGGTGTCCTTGCAGGACTCTCAGAAGAGCGAGTTAAAATGGAAATGATCAGGAATGGGATTGAGACTAGGAATACATTTGCTACTTCCAGCACTGTCTATAAACCAATTTGCCTGACATTGTTGGAGACTGATAGAGCCCCAGAACCAGGACTCAATCCAATAGTTGCCATTCCACGGAGGTAAAACATTGCACATTTTAATTTGATGCAAGCATTTTATGTGAGGCCGTTATGTCTCAGCTTTCATTTAGAATGCATTGGGGATTGTAGAAACATAAAATACAAATCTAGAAAGAGACAGCAGACTGGCAGTGGACTCCTGTTATATAATGAGACAATGCCTTGTAATCCTGCGTTTTAACATTTAAGGAGCTTTGCAATTTAATTTGAGAAAACATACAGGAAATTAAATAAGAAAGAACGACATTGGGTTATGCGTAGGTTACATGATAGAGGACATTTTTCAATGTTAAATGGGAATACAGAAACAAAAATCTTATTAGCTATTATGCTGACATGAACTGTAATTGCAGGTCTCTATTGAAACCTTTAAAATCCTAGAATAATTTGGCTCACCCTGTCTATACCGCTTCTTTGAACAAGCTACCTATTCTTTTCTATACTCTTTCTTTACTTTCTACTGTGAAAGGGAAATCAACTTTAACTAACTTTAAGGAAATAACGTGTGCTGTGGATAAAGGGGAACCGGTGGATGTACTGTACTTAGATTTCCAGAAGGCATTTGATAAAGTGCAGCTCCTACAACACTGAAGAAGCTGGACACTGTCCAGGACAAAGCAGCCCGCTTGATTGGAACCACATCCACAAATATTCACTCCCTCCACCACCGAAGCACAGTAGCTGCAGTGTGCGCCATCTAAAAGATGCACTGCAGGAATTCAACAAGCTCCTTAGACAGCACCTTCCAAACCCATGACCGCTGCTACCTAGAAGGACAAGGGCAGCAGATAGATGGGAACACTACCACCAGAAGTTCCCCTTCAAGTCACTCACCATCCTGACTTGGAAATATATCACCATTCCTTCACTGTCACTGGGTCAAAACCCTGGAACTCTCTTCCTAACAGCACTGTGGGGGTACCTACACCACTTGGACTGCAGTGGTTTAAGAAGGCAGCTCACCACCACCTTCTCAAGGGCAATTAGGGATGGGTAATAAATGCTGGCCCAGCCAGCAAAGCCCACATCCCATGAATGAATTAAAAAAAAGAGCCACATCAAAGGTTATTCTGGAAAATAAAAGCTCATGGGTGTGAGGGGTAACATATTGGCACGGATAGAAGATTGGCTGGCCAACAGGAAGCAGAGAGTGGGCATAATCTGGTCTTTTTCAGGTTGGCAAGATGTAATGAGTGGCATGCCACAGGGATCAGTGCTGGGACCTCAACTGTTTACAATTTATATAAATGACTTTGATGAAGGGATGGATGGGATGGTCGCCAAATTTGCTGATGACACAAAGGTAGGTAGGAAAATAAGTTATAAAGAAGACATAAGGAGGCTATAAAAAGATGCAGTTAGGTTCAGTGAGTGGGAAAAAGTCTGGCAAATGGAGTGTAATGTGGGCAAATGTGAAATTGACTATTTTGGCAGGAAGAATAAAAGAAAGACATATTACCTAAATGGTGAGAGATTACAGATCTCTGAGGTGCAGAGGGGTCAGGGGTCTTAATGCATGAATCACAAAAGGCGAGTGTGCAGGTACAGCAAGTAATTAGAAAGCTAATAGAATGTTATCATTCATTGTGAGGGGAATTGAATACAAAATTAGGGAGGTTACGCTTTAGTTATACAGAGCACTAGTGGGACCACATCTGGAGTATCGTGTACACTGTACACCAGCCACCTTATTTAAAGAAGGATGTAAATGTGTTGGAAACAGTTGAGAGAAGGTTTACCAGACTAATGCCTGGAATGGGCGACTTGTCTTACGAGGGAATATTGGACAGGTTAGGCTTGTATCCACTGGAGTGTGGAAGAGTAAAAGGCAACTTGATTGAAACATATAAGGTCCTGAGGGGACCTGACAGGATGGATGTGAAGAGGATGCTTCCACTTGTGGGAGAATCTAGAACTAGGGGGTCATCATTTAAAAGTAAGAGGTCACCCGTTTAAACCAGAGATGAAGTGAATGTTTTTCTCTCAGAGTGTCCTCAGTCTTTAGGACCCTCTGAGAGAAAAACATTCACTCTCTTCCTGAAAAGGTGGTGGAAGCAGAATCTTTAAATATTTTTAAGGCAGAGGTGGATGGATTCTTGGTAAGCAATGGGGTAATACTTTATCAGGGGTAGACGGGATGCAGATTTGAGGTTGCTATCAGATCAGCCACAATCTTATTAAATGGTGGAGCAGGCTTGAGTGGCCAAATGGCCTACTGCTGCTCCTTGTTCATATGTTCATGGAATATAGGTGTCGCTGGCAAGGCCAGTATTTTTTGCCCATTTCTAATTTCCTTTGATGCGAGTGGTTTGCTAGGCCATTGCAAAGGGCAGTTAAGTGTCAACCACAACCTGGAGTCGCATGTAGGCCAGACCAGGTAAAGACAGCAGATTTCCTTCCTCAAAGGGCATTAGTGAATCAGATGTGCTTTTACAACAAGCGATGATAGTTTCAGTGATGGTGACCATGAAACTAACTTTCAATTCCAGATTCTATTAACTGAATTCAAATGCCACCAGCTGCCATGGTGGGATTTGAATTCATGTCCCCAGAGCAATAGCTGGGTCTCTAGATTACTAGCCCAGTGACAATACCACTATTCCACCGCCTCCCCTAAGCCTCCCCTAATTAGTCTCTACTTAAACTTCTCTGCTCTTAGGAGAACAATTCCAGCTCCTCCAGTCCCTCCACCACAATGGAACCCCCCCCCCCCACCCCCCATCCCTAGTTCATTCTAGTGACCTTGGCATGCACAGGGCACAAGTTCAAAATTAGCAGAGGACACAAAACTTGGAAATATTGTCAACTGTGAGGAGGGTAGTGATAGACTTCAAGAGGACACAGACAGGCTGGTGGGATGGGCAGGCATTTGGCAGGTGCAATATAATGCAGAGATGTGTGAAGAGATATTTGGCAGGAAGAACAAAGAGAGGTAAAGCAAAGGGCAACATTCTCTCAGATTCTGAGGGGGGCTTGACAGGGTTAAAGCTGAGAGGATGTTCCCTCCATGGGGGAATCTAGAACTGAGGGAAGCAGGTTAAAAATAAGAATTTCCCATTTAAGATGGAGATGAGGAGGAACTTTTTTTTCTCTCAGAGGGTCGCAAGTCTTTTGAATTCTATATTCCAGAGAGCTGCGTCATTGAAGGGTAGGTTAGACAGGTTTTTGATTTCCAAGGGAGTCAAAGGTTAAGGGAGGGAAGGAGTTAAGACCAGATCAGCCATGATCTTACTGAATAGTGGAGCAGGCTCAAGGACCCAATTGGCCAAACCCTGCTCCTATTTCTTATGATCTTATAATCTTAAAGGGGGTGCAGTAACAGGGGGACCTGGGGATGAATGCATATAAACCATTAAAAATGGCAGAGCAGTTGAGAAAGTGATTAAAAAGGGATCCTGAGCTTTATAAATAGAGGCTTGGAGTACAAAAGCAATGAAGATATGGTAAACCAGCAGTTTGCAGAGGGTAGAATGTGGGACACCAGCCAAGATTGATTGGAATAGTCAATTCTGGATATAATCAAAGTATGACTGAGCACTTCAGCAGCAGGTGAGCTGAGACAGGGGTGAAGCAAATGACGCAATGGGGGTGGAAGTAGGCAATCTTAGTGATGAGATCAAACGTGATACCAAGGTTGCGGTAGTCTCAAACAGTTGCCGGGAGGGGATGAAATTGGTAGCTCAGGAATGTAGTTGGTATCAGGGACCAAAACAAAGGCTTCAGTCATCCCAATTTTAATTGGTGGAAATTTATGCTCATCCAGTAATGAATGTCACATAAGCAGCCAAATAACATAGCGACAGTTGAAGGAGAAATAAAGAGAGGAAAAGATTAGGAGAGAAAGAAAAATCAAATTTTAATTGAAAAATCTCCAACAACATTTAAAACTCGAATAGACGAGACTTTAGTAGTTAATTTTCAGTGCCAAAGAGGTTGATTGGCAGTAATTAACAATTAACACATTGCTCAAAGAGTGCTTAGAGTGAAATGCTCAAATTCTAATTTTCTGCAGTGAGTTCAGTTCATATCTACCATGCAAGTATAGGGACTTCACTCAGTTCAATGTAATTGCATCGGGAGCCAGACAGCAAGATGCTGTTTTTGTGAAGTTAATATCAGAGAGGCACATCTCCAACAGTAACTCCCCGATTTCCACATTTAATTGTGCATCTGCCCTTGCCTAAAGTTGCTGTAGTGTTTGTGCATAAATTGCAGCAATGTTATGCTGCCACATCTTACTGGGGACTGTAAGATCCAGGTGCTCTTTCAAGTCCCGTGGACGACTGTCAACATTCTCTCAAGATTTCCATGCTTGTGTGCTTGTGAGTTATGGTCTTTCAGACAGGAGTAAGAACACCAGTTAGTCACTGCCTTTAGGGAGAGCTCAGCTATCCATTGTAATGATTAATGACGACGTTGTGATGCATTACTGGAGGGGTAAGTATGTAGATAGTCGATAGTTAGAAATTGTACATGTGTTGAGAGAAAACTTTTGGGCATAACGGATCAATTATATTCCTGCCTTTCCTGTTTTCAATGCTGCATGAGTCAAAATTCATGTATAAACATATACTTGTGTTTTCTACCAATGCACTGCCAATTGTTATTACTCCTAGAACTGAGGTAAAAACATAAAACTACTTTCTCGTTGAGTGAAGATGTCATCACAAATCAGTTATGTGGAGAAACCTGGGCACGGAGGCTTGTTACAACATCCAACAGCAATCAGAAAAATACAATGCAAGTAAAACAAAATGTCAAGTCTTCACTGAAGGAATGTAGACTTTTCAACGCAAACTCTCAGTACACATTTTAAAGAAAATTAAAAAGATAGGCTCAAAACTGGAGATTGCTCACTTAAAGAGCAGAATTTGGTTAAGTTTATTAACAATAAAGGATTCAGTGCAGGACTGTTTAGGAGGCTCGTGGGGAAGCTTGCTGAAATTCAAAAGGAATAATTATTGCTTCAGGCTGTTGAAGGCTAACTGAGGCCACAGGGAGGATTTTCCCCACGGGCTTTGGAACCCTGACATCAGGGTTGAATGGGGGTCAGAAATTAAGCCCTCACTCTGGGGGTAACAGGTGGTGATTTTTTTTTCCCCCATTTAGACAGTTAGTGGCCAGAGGGTAGGCTTGCTGTCCAAATAAGGAAACTGGCAGACCAGTGGAAGGTCCTCTAGCCCTGAAGAAACAGCAGGCCACCTTTTCAGGTGAGGAGAGAGAGAGGGCACCTCTATTTTGAGGCAACCGCTCTCTAACTTTTTAAACTCTAAAATAAAAAAAAAATCCCCTCCTTGCAGCTTGAAGCGAGGAAGGCAGGGAGACCCTGTAAACCTGCCTGGAGTGTGGGCCCTCGGTTTGCCTCTAGGACGCCACCTCCAGGCAGCTGGCCCATTCCCCGACACCTCCTGGGAAATTCAACTTGTCTTTATGACAATATGGTTTAGGACCCCTTAAATACCTTTAATTGGCTGCCATCGCTTGTGGCCCCTCTAAGCGTAATTTTTAAAATTCTTTGATGAAATGTGGACCTCACTGGCAAGGCCAGCATTTGTTGCCCATCCCTAAGTGCCCTTGACAACTGTGTGGCTTGCCAGGTCATTCCAGAGGGCGTTTAAGAGTCAACTGCATTGCTGTGTGTCTGGAGTCACATGTAGGCCAGACCAGGTAAGGACAGCAGATTTCCTTCCCTAAAGGGCATTAGTGAACCAGATAGGTTCACAATCAATGGTAGTTTCACAGTCACCATCACTGAGGATAGCTTTATGTTCCAGATTTATTAATTAATTGAATTTAAATTCCACCAGCTACCATCTGGCAGGGTTTGAAGCCAGGCCTCCAGGACGTATCAGAGCCTCAGGATTATTCTGCCAGTGACATTGCCACTCAGTAACCATCACCCCTTTTGATCTTCTCACCAAGTTATCTCACTAACAAGCCACGTTTGATGTTTGATGCAATGTCTAAGCCAGGATATTGCAAGATCTTTGGAAATAGCATGCTAACTAGGTACTTGAAAAGGAGAAATGTGCAGAGCTATGGGAAAAGAGGAGGGGACTGGGACCAATCGGATAGCCCTTTCAACGAGACAGCAGTGACTTGATGGGCAAAATAGCCTCCTTCCCTGTTGCATGATCCTTTGAAATCGTATCAGGCTGAAGTTTCACTGTGGATGGAACTCACTTTAGTGGGGTGGGACCACACATATTGGGCAGCAAAGCATCAGTGAATCACATGTCCTTTATCCCCTCATGTGATTTACATTTCATATTGATATCAGTGAGTGAGATGTTATTGGGTTTTGTATTTACATGTCAGGCGGGGGAGTCACCTCCTGACAGATAGCCTGATGGGCAATAATCCCATTGATGGATACAGATTTCTTCATAAACTGGGAGAGGGAACCTCCAATCCTGCAGCACTCCACTATTCACGGCCTGCCAACTTGAAAATTCTCCATTTATGCCCACTCTTTGCTTCCTGTCCATTAGCCAATCCTTTATCCATGCTAATATATTACCCCAACCTCCATGAGCATCTGTTGACCTTTTGTGTGACACTTTATCCAGTGCCTTTTTGGAAATCTAGCTCACAGTGAGGCATTAGAAATGTCAGTCTTTATAAATGGTTAACTCTTACACCATTTGTTTAATTCCAAGATAGAATGGTGTATGGGGGGGTTGGGGGGGGGGGGGGGGGGGGTGGGGGGAGAGTTAGAAGATTGTTAATCAGCATTTCTATCTGGATACAAGGCCCGTGTGATTCACATTGCCATGAAAGGTGGAGCAGGCCACAGAAAGCCATTATAGTATAGGCTTACATGTTTTCTTAAGATATCCCTGAACCACACAGACAAGACAGCCTGCCAGAATCTAAGAGAGAGAGAGAGAGAGACAATAGAGACAGAGGCAGCCAGTCTCTATTGTTCATCATACTGAATGCAGGTGAGAGCTTGTGCTTGGACTGAAGAAACCAAGTCCATGATAAAATAAAGAGTGCTGGAACATTCTTCAAGCTTTGGCTAGAGGGAGGAATCTCCAGGGTAACCCTCACAGTGAAAGTCAGTTCAAGGTTTAGGAGTTATCTGGCTGGTAAAGGAAAAGCAAAGCAAGCCATCGGGAGCTGAGAATACCTTTGAACTGTTTCCTGGAGAATGAAATGTGCATGTTAGGGATTGAGTTCAGTATAAGTGTGGAGGGAGATAGTCAGTTGTTTTAAAAGTTAAATGGGGAAACTTTTCTGTCATTTAAGGTATAAATTGCCCCCTAATGAAGTAGTGTTTAGTCATGTTGCATTTAGTTTGTTTATTACAGTGATAATCTTAACGTTTGAAATCTTGTTGTGTGATCTTTTCAGTGGGTTACTGGAAATTCAAATAGCGTTTTCAAAGTTATTGGTCTGTGCAGAGATTATAACAAAGGTGCATACAGATTGGTTCTAATTTTATCCTTCACCAACTGGCTGGAGTGGAACACAGGTCCCTGAAGGCAACAGTTCAAGTAGACAAGGTTGTAAAGAAGGCATATGGAATGCTCTCCTTCATTGGCAGAGGTGTAGAATATAAAAGTAGGGATATAATGTTGGACTTGCATAAAACAATGGTGAGGCCACAACTGGAGTATTGTGCGCAGTTCTGGTCACCACATTACAGGAAGGACGTAATAGCTTTGGAGAGAGTGCAGAGGATGTTTACAAGAATGTTGCCAGGGTTAGAAAAGTGTAGCTAGAAAACAGGAGAGATTGGATAGGTTGGGGTTATTTTCCTTAGAACAAAGAAGGCTGAGAGGTGACTTGATTGAGGAGTACAAAATTATGAGGGGAATAGAGTGGACAGGATAAAATTGTTTCCCTTGGTGGAGAATTCTAGAACCAGGAGACATAGATTCAAGGTAAGTGGCAGAAGGTGCAGGGGGGACACGAGGAAGAACTTTTTTACGCAGAGGGTAGTGGGTGTCTGGAATTCGCTGCCCGAGTTGGTGGTAGAGGCAGAAACTCTAAACTCTTTCAAAAAAGTACCTGGAGCTGCACCTAAAGCGCTGTAAGCTGCAGGGCGATGGGCCGGGTGCAGGAAGGTGGGGTTAGAAAGGGCACCTGGGTGTCCTCGGGCTGGCATGGACAAGATGGGCCGAATGGCCTCCTCCTGTGCTGCAACTTTTCTATGGTTCTATGGTAACTCTTGAAATCATTGCCTAACAAAAATGTATTAATCCCAATGTTGAAATTTTCAATTGGCCCTTATTTTGAAAGCCTGGCTTACCCCCTTCGGCAATCGGGGGCCTGGGAACTACAAGTCCCTACAGGCCTTGGGAGTTTCTGCACATGTGCAGACCGGTTGCGAGTTGTGCATGTACAGTACAGCATTTAAAGTGCTCGGGCCTGAGTACGGGCCTAAGGTGCCTGCGCAAAAAGAAGAAAATGGTGTGATCATGTGATCGGGAGTGGAGAGCCAGAATAAAGTGAAGGAACCCGGGCAGGGAATAGGGACGGGGGACAGGGGGAAGTTACAAATGGACAAGGGACAGGAGGAAGTTCCAGGGAAGGAAAAAGAGGAGCAGAGAAAGAGGCTCCAAGCAGAATAGGACTGCGGTTGGCAGACCTTATGTGGAGAGAGCTCAGGAGAAGCCCTTGTGATCAAAGCGGGGCTCAAGAGAAGAGAAGCCCTGGCAATTGGAGAAGACAGCAGAAGGTTGGTGACTTCATGGGGCGAAGGTACCCCTTTGGAGCAGCAGCATTCTGCTCAGCTTGGCTGAAGAGCTGAAGTTGTGCTTGTGAGTTGGTGCTGGAGCGCAGACTCAGGAATCCAGGGGAACGGAGTCTCAGCGAACAAGATTGAAACCCTGCGAGATGAGCTGTTGTGGACGCCGTCCGAGTTGGAGCGACTTTTGGAGAGACTTCCAAAGTAAGATCTTCAGAGGTGAAGACTGGAATTCCTCATGAGAGAGACAGAGTTCCAACGAGATTGGTTGCCTCACAGTGTTTACTGATGTCTGGGTGGTTGTTGAGAAATCCATGGGATCTGTCCTGGTTGCATCTGTCATTTATTACGCAGTGTGGTGTGCTCAACCACGGTTTGCCTGTTAATTCACATGTACTTCATACTAACCCTGAATGTTAGAGTATAATATAGATTTTGTAAATGGTTTTATCTTACTGACCTGGCATAGTAAAGTTTTTCTTTGATCAAAATCCAGGGAATCTTGTGGCTTCATTCTCTTTGCAGATATCTTGGATCTCAAATTTTGTCTCCTTTAAGTAAAACGTTACTGGTCCCTAACCGGATTGCAACAAGAACTTGGGGGTCTGATCCAGGATATTATATTGTTATATTATTCATAAAGAGCTAGGAACTAATTGTTAGGAAGGATGTACTTGCTATAGAGGGAGTGCAGCGAAGGTTTACCAGACTGATTCCTGGGATGGCGGGACTGAAATATGAGGAGAGATTGAGTTGATTAGGATTATATTCGCTAGAGTTCAGAAGAATGAGGGGGGGACTCCTCCACCAGGGGAGATAGTTTCTCTCTATCCACCCTATGAATTCCTTTCATCACATTAAATCATTACATTACACCATCCCTTAATCATGAGGGATGTCGGGGGGCTGGGTCTGAGAGACCAGGCGGGGAGGGTAAAGGGGCCTTGGCGGAGGGTGTGTGGGGTGGGGCCGGTACCTTCGATTGGCACAGGGGATTCACAAAGGAGGTTCTCCTCCTCTCCCGCTTGCCCAACACCAGCTAAAGCTGTTGGCCTTTGCGCAGGGCATGGACCTGTAGACACTGTGGGTAAAATATCAGCGGGAGGCAGGGTGAGGCCCTCTAATTGCCATTCATTGACCTCCACCGACCGTTAAAACATTTCCGACACATCGGGGGAGGGCAGGGAGGTGGCAGGGAAGCCAGGTGCTGCATTTTACGAGCCCTCCCCCTCCCTCACCTTCAAACCCACCAGCCGGGGGAGTGCATCATCCAACCCCATGACACCAGTTCACGTTGGGTCAACAATCCATTGTGAGGAGCCATCGGAAACCTTCGAGCCCTCTGGCAGACTGCAGCTGCAACACTAGAAGGGCTGACAATAGGCCAGGACGCAGATGTGTCAAGGCCTCAAACTGATGTCAGGGAAGGTATGAGGCCTTGGCTTGGCGTTAAGACTGGGTGAGTTGAGGCATCCTGGCCTCCATCAAACAATGGACGTTGAATCTCATGTTAAAGTGCAGTTATGCGGGGGTTTCCAAGGAATCTCTTTTAATGAGGCTCCCTTTACTTTGTTCTCTCTTGGCTGGAGGAACTGAGGCTGTGCCCTTTCCTCTGAATGTGGCGGGAACCACCGGAATCTTTCAGCTTGCCTCGGCTGGTAAGCACTCTCTGGTGATGCAGGAACCTGCCCACAGCAGGTAAAATGGGGGTGACCTCGCACGCGTCGGGCAGACTTTTGAGGTCGGTGGGTGGGTGCGATCGATCGGCCCCGGATCGGCCGGGGAGTGGGCTGCCGGTGGCGATTGCCCCCTGTCCGCAATTGCACTCTGGGCTGGCCAATGAATGGGCAGCCAGCGTAAAACGCGTGCTGAGTGGCTCAGCGCTGCCAGGGTGGGGGCGGGAAGGGGGCAGGCGCTGATGTCAACCGGGCTGTGGGCCAGCGCTGAGAGAAAGTTCCCTGGAGGGGGCTTGACAGGGTAGATGTTGAGAAGATGTTTCCGCTAGTGGGGGAATCTCGAACTAAGGGGTATAGTTACAGAATAAGGGGACACTCATTTAATACTGAAATTCAAAGCAATTTCTTCTCTCAGAACAAAGAACAAAGAAAAGTACAGCACAGGAACAGGCCCTTCGGCCCTCCAAGCCTGCGCCGATCATATTGCCCATCAACTAAAACATTTTGCACTTACGGGGTCCTTATCCCTCTATTCCCATCCTATTCATGTATTTGTCAAGCTGCCTCTTAAACACCACTATCGTACCTGCTTCCACCACCTCCTCTGGCAGCGAATTCCAGACACTCACTACCCTCTGTGTAAAAAACTTGCCCCGCACATCTCCTCTATAGTTTTCTCCTCTCACCTTAAATCTATTTCCCCTAGTAATTGACTCTTCCACCCTGGGAAAAGGCTTCTGACTCTCTACTCTGTCCATGCCACTCATAATTTTGTAAACATCTATCAAGTTGCCCCTCAATCTCCGTCGCTCTAGTGAGAACAATCCGAGTTTCTCCAGCCTCTCCTCATAGCTAATAACCTCCAGACCAGGCAGCATCTTGGTAAACCTCCTCTGCACCCTCTCCAACACCTCCATATCCTTCTGGTAATGTGGTGGTCAGAATTGCATGCAATATTCCAAGTGTGGCCTAACCAAGGTTCTATACAGCTGCAGCATGACTTCCCAGCTTTTATACTCCATACCCCTGCCAACGAAGGCAAGCATGCCATATGCCTTCCTGACTACCTTATCCACCTGCGTTGCCACTTTCAGTGACCTGTGGACCTGTACACCCAGATCCCTCTGCACGTCGATGCACTTAAGCGTTCTGCCCTTAGAGGGTAGCAGATGTCTAGAATTCTCTACCCCAGAAAGTTGTGGTGGCTAGATCACTGAAAATATTTAAAGAGGAGGTAAATAGATTTTTGAATTATTGGGGAGTTGAGGGCTATGAGGAGCTGGCATGAAAGAGAAGCTGAAGCCTGGGGCAGATCAGCCATGATCTTATTGAATGGTGGGGCAGGTTTGAGGGGCCGAATGGCCTACTCCTGCTCCTATTGCTTATCTTCTTATGGAGGCAGGGAGCTGCCTCAGGGAGCTGAAGACCTGAAAAATCAAAAATAAACTTTTGAAAAGTAAAAAAAAAATGTCCCAGCATCCCGCTCAGGCATCTGAAAATAAACACGATGAAAATGCTGTCCACTAATTTTTATTTTTATTTTATTTCATCACGGAAACCTTATCTCACCCTTGGAGAGGTTTCATGAAAAATGTAAAGGCCGCCTGGCCAATTCGCCCATCTCCCGTGAGGTTAGACAGGCAACATAAAATTAAAGACAATTACACCGTTAATTAACGTAATCACATGAGATGACATTGGGAGAGTGTGGGACAATGTCTGGATGCTCGCCCGACATCATCTTGCGCAATTTCACACGAAATCGGGTCGGGCGCGCGCCCACCCGATCAGCGTAAAATTCTACCCATATAGGCCTTTAAAGGATTGCAGCATGACATAACTAGAAAGGAAGTGTGTCATGCGATCCAGTTTTGGTTTGGCTTTTGCGTTCAGAGGAGGATCACAGATTCACAGAGTCACACAGTGCAGAAGAGGCCCTTCAGCCCATTGAATCTGCACTGACAGGTGAGAAACATCTGACCTACCCACCTAATCCCATTTACCAGCACTTGGCCCATAGCTTTGAATGTTATGACATGCCAGGTGCTCATCCAGGTACTTTTTAAAGGACGTGAAGCAACCCACCTCCACCACCGTCCCAGGCAGTGCATTCCAGACCGTCACCACCCTCTGGGTAAAAAGGTTTTTCCTCACATCCCCCCTAAACCACCTGCCCCTCACCTTGAACTTGTGTCCCCTCGTGACTGACCCTTCAACTAAGGGGAACAGCTGCTCCCTATCCACCCTGTCCATGCCCCTCATAATCTTGTACACCTCGATCAGGTCGCCCCTCAGTCTTCTCTGCTCCAACAAAAGCAACCCAAGTCTATCCACCCTCTCTTCATAACTTAAATGTTTCATCCCAGGCAACATCCTGGTGAATATCCTCTGCACCCCCTCCAGTGCAATCCCATCCTTCCTATAATATGGTGACCAGAACTGCACACAGTACTCCAGCTGTGGCCTTACCAAGGCTCTATACAGCTCCAACATGACCTCTCTACTTTTGTAATCTATGCCTCGATTGATAAAGGCTAGTGTCCCATATGCCTTTTTCACCACCCCACTAACGTGCCCCTCTGCCTTCAGAGATCTATGGACACACACGCCAAGGTCCCTTTGTTCCTCAGAACTTCCTAGTGTCATGCTGCTCATTGAATACTTCCTTGTCAAATTACTCCTTCCAAAGTGTATCACCTCACACTTTTCAGGGTTAAGTTCCATCTGCCACTTATCTGCCCATTTGACCATCTCATCTGTATCTTCCTGTAGCCCAAGATATTCAACCTCACTGCTAACCACCCGGCCAATCTTTGTGGCATCTGTAAACTTACTAATCCTACCCCACACATAGTCATCTATGTCATTTATATAAATGATGAATAATAGGGGACCCAGCACAGATCCCTGTGGTACGCCACTGGACACTGGCTTCCAGTCACTAAAGCATCCTTCTGTCATCACCCTCTGTCTCCTACAACTAAGCCAATTTTGAATCCACCTTATCAAGTTACCCTGGATCCCATTTGCCTTTGCCTTCTTTATAAGTCTCCCATGTGGGACCTTGTCAAAGGCTTTGCTGAAATCCATATAAACTACATCAACTGCACTACCCTTATCTACACACCTGGTCACCTCCTCAAAAAATTCAATCAAATTTGTTAGGCATGACCTCCCTCTGACAAAGCCATTCTGACTATCCCTGATCAAATCTTGCCTCTCCAAGTGGCGATAGATACTCTCCTTCAGAACTTTCTCCAATAGTTGCCCATCACTGATGTGAGACTCACTGGCCTGTAGTTCCCTGGCTTACCAGCTATCAGCTCTGTTGCTGATGCCTTTGAGCTTTATAATCATGTGCCTAGTCTCAATAAAGGAACCCACAATGTGTTTTTAACCAATCCCTTCTCAGTGATTGGTGCCTTTACATCATTAGCAAAAACACAACATGGTGTGCAGCAGTTGTTCCTCCTAAACAACATACTGCTCAGCCTGGTAATGAGATTATGACATGATGGATAGCATTAGATCATGCTACGTGGCATGAGTTGACCCTCTAAGTTTTGGTCAGATCGCAATGAAGCCGGAGCATTGGAGAGTGCCAAAATTGTGTTGTGGTGGCTGCACAGAAAAGTTATGAAGGCACAGCATGAGCTAGTGCTCAAGTAAAGAACAGGTGAGCAGACGGATCACTCGTGGTGAGGTTGCACCGTATAGCCTGTCAGTCTGAGTGGGATGGTGAGCCGAGAGGATCAGAACCGGGTTAGCTCAGTTGGGAAAAGGCAATTGACCAGGGTGTCAGCTGGGTCAATCATGAGCGAGGGGCAGGGGGGTCAAACAAACAAAAAAAGTCCTAAAAATCAGGCCAGAGAAGGTTGCAATTATAATGGGTGGAGCTTTGGAAAAGCGCATGAATGCATATGAACATATGAGTTAGGAGCAGGAGTAGGCCACTCGGCCCCTCGAGCCTGCTCCATCATTCAATAAGATCATGGCTGATCTCAATGTAACCTCAACCCCACATCCCTGCCTACCCCCCAATAACCTGTCATCCCCTCGTTAATCAAGAATCTATCTGGCTCTGTCTTAAAGATATTCAAAGACTCTGCTTCCACTGCCTTTTGAGGAGTTCAAAGACTCTCAACCCTCTGAGAGAAAACATTTCTCCTCATCCCTGTCTTAAATGAGCGACATCTTATTTTTAAACAGCGACCCCCTGGTTCTAGTTTCTTCCACGAGAGAAAACATCCTCTCCACATCCACCCTGTCATGGTCTTTAGGTATACCTGAAGTGGGAAGTGGATGTTTGGGGTAATTGCTCCCATGGAAATTGAACTCCAACCACTTACAGCTAATGATGGGAGTGTGACAATAGAACCTGTAATTAAGAGGAGCTTAATGCGACTTAATTGGCACCAACTCCTAGTCAATATTTACCCCTGCATTCATTAAGTTACATTATCTCCACAACAATGCCTCCGTTTTAAAATTCTCATCCTTGTTTTCAAAGCCTCAAAACCCTTTCTTGGCCTCATCCCTCCCTATCTTTATCATCTCCTGAAGCCTGATAACCCTCCGAGACATCTGTGCTCCTCCAATTCTAGCCTCTTGCACATCCCTGATTTTAATCGCTCCACTATTGATGGCCATGCCTTCAGATGCTTAGGCCCTAAGTCACACCCCTTCAGCGGAGACAGTGGCACAGTGGTAATATCACTGGCTTAACAGTCCAGAGGCCCAGGCTAATGCTCTGGGGACACTGGCTTGAATCCCATCGCAGAAGCTGGTGGAATTTAAATTCAATTAATAAAATCTGGAATTGAGAGCTAGCCTCAGTTATGGTGACCTTGAAACTATCACTGATTGTTGTAAAAATCCATCTGGTTAATTAATGTCCTTTAGGGAAGGAAATCTGTCTTCCTTACCTGGTCTGACCTCCATGTGATTCAAGATCTACAGTAATGTGGTTGACTCTTAACTGCCCTCTGAAAGGGCCTTACAAGCCAATCATTTCAAGGGGCAATTAGGGATGGGCAACAAATGCTGGACTTGCCAGTGACGCCCACAGCCCATGAAAGATTAAATAAAATAAAGTTCTGGACCTCCATCCCTAAACCTCTTTGCTTCAAAAACTATCTTTCCTTTCTTTAAGATGCTCTGTAAAACCTGTCTCGTTCTCCAGGCTTTTGCTCTCTTGCCCTAAGGTCCCCTTAGTTGGCTCAGTGGCAAACTTTATTTGATAATGCTCCTGTGAAACTCCTTGGGATGTTTTAGAGAATCATAAAACACAGAAGGGGAGCCTGTGCCAGCCCTTTGAAAGAGTCAGCCAATTAGCCTCACTCTTCTTGCCTTTCCTCAATTTTTGCCCCTTTCAATTATTTATCAAATTCCCTCTGAAAGTTCCTCTTCAATCTGCTTCTACCACATCTTCAGGTGGTGCATTCCAGACCACAGTGGCGCGCTGACTAAAACAATCCCTCTTTACCTTCCCTGTTTCTTGCTATGAC
Source organism: Carcharodon carcharias (assembly GCF_017639515.1). Classification (NCBI taxonomy): domain Eukaryota; kingdom Metazoa; phylum Chordata; class Chondrichthyes; order Lamniformes; family Lamnidae; genus Carcharodon; species Carcharodon carcharias. The sequence continues at coordinate 180,702,044 of NC_054472.1, read as the reverse complement.
TTTAAATCTCTGTTCTCTGGTTATCCATCCTCCTACTAACATGCTTGATGTAGATATAAAATATATAAATCTTGCTTGAAATGCTACTTTAAAAGATTGCCAATCCCTCACTCGAGAATTCACTGATGTTGAAAGATGCAGGGTTGTTTTGGTTCCGATTTAAATGCCATGAACTTTTCATTCTTTAGCTAATGGAAAACTCAGCCGAGATGTTGTCGGACAGACGTTTTTGTCAGTTAACCAGAAACCACAGGCTTAAAGGACAACAACAGAAAACAGATGGGGTAAAGGTCATGAATTTGGACGCTGCATCAACAATAAATATCAGAGGAGGCTCCATTCATGCTAATCGAAAGCCGTGCAAGTAAGTCACAAGGCAGGTTAAAAAAAAAGAACTAAACGGTGCTATCGTCAGGACATGCAACATGGCAACAAGGAGGGCCTCATCGGTACACACTCTGGGGCTGTCTTCCACAACAATGACCTGCTCAGTCCTGAATTACATATTTTCCAGAGTTCTGAGGATTGCTTAAGAACTGATGCTCATAGCTGTTCAGCAATAAATGCTTCGTAATCCTAGGCTGGGGTTTTATGGTCCCGGCCTTAGTGCTAACCTCATTACCAAGCAGCTTATAAGGAACTAGTTGTGGCTCAGTTGGCAGTGCTTGTGTCTCTGATTCAGTCAGCCCGTGGGTTCAATTACCATTTTTGGACAGGTGACTCCGCGACCTTTAAAAATGGCATGCGGGACCCGGATGCAGAAGTCCAGCCCCATTTCCGGTAGACCCACTTTTTGCTGGCAGGGGGGAAGAGGGCCAGATGTAATTTATACAGGCAGTAAACCTGAACTCAGCAGGGCCATTTGAGCTTAGCGCTGAGTTCATGCAGTCCCCGCTTTAGCTTTTCGAAGGGCCTTAACGCTCAGTGTGGGTGTAGTAATTATGGTTTTATTTAGGATGTAATGTACCTTTAAGAATAATATTTGTTAGGAAGATCACATGATCTGTAGTAACCAATAGGAGAGTAGCGCAGGCTATCTCAGCAATCCATGTAGAGATAGAGTTAGAGTTGAAAGTACACGTGCAGCTGCTGCTGAATATATTGTAAGTAAACTTAATGTTTTCACCCAAGATGTGTCTACAGATCAACTCTATCATTAATAGTACAACTCAGCCACCCTACAACAAACTGGCGATGAGGATAAAATAGGATTGAACAGAAGAAATCAAGTTAAAAGGAAATTGGCACTGTACCTCACCCAGTGATTATAAGTAGCAAGCTCTGTTAGAATTGAAGACATTATCCCCCCTCAAAATGCCACAATTTGGGAGAATTGAGCCTTTTGAACCTGCCACAGATAATTGGTCTCAATACATAGAACGCCTCACATTCTATTTTCAAGTGAACGAGATTACAGGGGAAGAGAAGAGGCAAGTGATCTTCTTGAGTATTTGTGGGAACAAAACCTACAGTCTGATTCAAATTTTGACGGTACCTAGTGCCCCAGATTCTGAAAATTTCAGTGAGTTGGTGGACCTCGTGAAGGGTCCCTTTCGACCCAAGTCCTCAGTCACGATGCAGAGGTTCAGGTTTAATTTGTGAAATGAAGCCCTGGGTGAGATAACTGAATGCTACGTGGCAAATTTGAAGCAGCTAATGGAACATTGTGAGGTTGTTGTGACCCTGAGTGACATGCTCAGAGATCGTTTAGTGTGTGGTGTGGAAGAGGACTCTATTCAGAAAAGATTATTGTCTGAAGTGAATCTGCATTTCAAGAAGGTGTTAGAGATAGCGCTGGCCATGGAAAAGTGCAGTAAGAGATTCAAAAGCAATACAGGGTGTGCAAAATGGCACCGTCCTCCAACATTGGGTGGGAAATCTCAGCTGAAAGAAGGGTAAAAAAGCAAGGCTCTGCTAAGAAGTGGAAAGCAGCCCCAGCTAGCTGAAGAATAAAGAAAAATAATTTAGCAGCGAAATTGAAGAATAATTTTAAGAGGTGGAAACAATCAGTCTTATAGAGATTGACAGTTTAAAAAAAACAAATGCTACTATTGTCCTGAAATAGACATATAATGAGGCAGTACAAGGAAAGGTTCAGGCAGGCTTGTAAACAAAAGAAGAAGCCCAATGAAATCTACAACGTAGAAGACCTTGAAAGAACAAATTCAGACATTCACTCGTTGTTTAATCAGGAAGCTAGAATGACAGAACTAATATTTGTCACAGTGAAAGTAAATGTTGGAATGGAAGTGGACACAGGAGCTTCCACTACAGTAATTGGGGAACATTTTGGATATTTGAATAATGGTGAACATTAGTTAAGTTTCGAAGAAACAGCTGCCAAGCTAAAAACATATACGGGTGAAGACATTCGAGTAAAAGGCATAAGCAGAGTAACTGTCCATTATGGAAACCAATCAGCAAAGCTACCCTTTATGGTGGTAGCAGGTGAAGGGCCAATCCTCCTGGGGTGAAATTGGTTAAAGGAGATTAAGTTAAAATGGTCTGAAATTTTCCAGTGGAAAGCAAGTGGGCTACCAGAGCTACTTAGAAAGTACGCCACCATCTTTTAGGACGAACTGGGGAAAATCCAGGGCCTGTAAGCCAAGATTCATGTGGACCTGAAAGCAACCCCTGGATTCATGATGGTGAGACCGGCTCTGAAGAAGAATCATAAGGATTCAAAACACAGTTTTTTTGTTCTCCACAGATGCTGCCAGATCTGCTGAGTTTTTCCAGCATTTTCTGTTTTTACTTCAGATTTCCAGCATCCGCAGTATTTTGCTTTTATCTTAGAGAAACTGGGAGTTATACAACCTGTTCAGTTCTCAGAACGGGCAGCACCCAGAGTACTCGTCTTTAAACCCGACCAAAGTGTCCGAATTTGTGGAGACTGCAGACTGATGGTTAATAAAGTAGCTAAGCTAGATGGGCACCCTATTCTAACCTGTCTGCCAAGCTGGCAGGAGGGACAATCTACACAAAGCTTGACATGAATCATGCTGATCAGCAACTAGAGTTGGATAATGCCTCCCCTGGAATTTGTCACAATTAATACCCATAAAGGGTTGTACCAGTATAAACAATTGCCTCTGCTTGTGCCATCTTTCAGAGAACAACGGAAAGCTTACCAGGGACTGCCCAGGTTGTAGACTTTTTAGACAATGTATTGGTGACAGGATTCACTGAAAAATAGTATTTGGCAAACTTAGAAGGAGTCTTAAAACGTTTCTTGCAAGCTGGTGTGTGTTTAAAAAAAAAGTGCATGTTCCAAGTGAGGGAGGTAATCTATTTGGGTCCTGGTAGATTCACAGGACCTCCACCCAGTTGAGGAGAAAATAAGAGCCATAAGAGAGGCACCTGCGCCAAAGAAAGCCTCATTCCTAGGAATGATCAACTATTATGGGCGGTTCTTACTCAATTGATCTACAGTTCTGGCCCCCCCTTCATTATCTACTCAAAAATAACCAACGTTGGTCTTGCGAGGTGCCCCAGAAAGAAGCTTTCATAAAGGTGAAACAATTGTTGCACTTGTCCAATCTATTTAGTGCATTATGATCAGATGGAAGAATTGGTGCTGACATGAATTGGTGATGCATCTCCCTACAGAGTGGGATCAGTGCTGTCTCATAGGATGGGCAACGGCACGGAATGGCCAATAGGTTACATATCAAGAATGCTCACCACAGTGGAAAAGGGATACTCGCAGGTAGAAAAAGCAGGCCTGTCCATCATCTTTGGTGTCAAGGAATTTCAACAGTACGTACACAGCCGCCATTTTACAGTCATTTCAGACCACAAAGCATTACTAGGATTGTTTAGTGAGGACAAAGCTATACCACCCATAGCCTCAGCAAGAATACAATGATGGGCTTTAATTTTGGCAGCATACAAATACATTTTCATACATAGGCCTGGCAATCACATCACAAACACCGATGCCCTTAGTCATTTGCCTTTACAAAAAAAATGATGAGCACGTCCCAGTTCCGCAGGAGCTTGTTTTACTGTTAAATTTCTTAGATTCCTTGCTGGTATGTGCTCAATAGATCAGAGACTGGACAAGTCGGGACTCAGTCCTTTCTCAGGCATGTGAACAAGTGCAATGTGGTTGGTCACAGGAGCCTGTATCTGGCAAAATGAAATAACCAACCAATATGGCATCTTAATGTGGGGAGCACGAATGATAGTTCCTCCAAAGAGAAGGGAACCACTTTTAATTGAGCTACACAGTGCCCATCTAGGAAGTTCCTGAATGAACACCACAGCATGCAGCTTTCCATGGTGGCCAGGGATGGATAGTGAAATAAAGAGTTTTGTAAAGCACTGTGTGCAATGTCAGCAACAGCACAATGTGCCAGCGACAGCTCCGTTACACCCATGGGAGTGGCCAGGTAGACCGTGGGTGCAGTTACACATTGACCATGTTGGACCTTTCCTGGGAACAATGTTTCTGCTCATTGTCAATGCCCATTCAAACTGGTTGGAAGTATATGAAGCGAAGTCACCACTGCCAGGCGCTATAATTGAGAAACTATGTCAAAGTGTTGCCATTCATGGACTGCCAGAAGTAGTTGTTTCCGATAACAGCACGGCATTTACGAGCATTGAGTTTCAACGGTTTATCAGCCTCAACGGTATCATGCATGTGAAAACAACACCATCCCCACTTTCTCAAATGGACCGGCTGAAAGGGTGGTTCAAACATTCAAGGCAGGTATGAAAAATCTAACTGGCGATTCCTTGGCAACCAAACTAGACATGGCTGGCATTGTTGTGAGAGGAAATTTACCATGGGAGAGCCGGTATATGTGAAGAACTTTGGGGAAGGACCAAAGTGGTTACTGGGTGAAAGAAGTGCGGTGACTGGGCCACTACCTTACCATGTGGAGGTGGAAGGCCGGATCATCTGTAAACATGTGGACCATTTAAGGAAGAGAGAGACAAATCACCAAGATTTGGTTCCACCAGTGATCATAGCCAGGTTTGTGTTTCCTGTTAAGGATTCTCAACCCAGGGCTGACATGTCTGATGTTCCTGTAAGAGTTGAGGATACAGAACTGCAAGTGTTCACTGAAGCACCTGATGTTCAGGCAACTCCGGAAAAGGAGGTTCCTGACAATGAATCTGAAGTTTTGGAGCTGAGACGATCCACACGTACCAGGAAACCACCTGAAAGACTGAACTTGAAAATTCCTTACCCAGTTTAAATATTATGTTATCTTGACAAATATGTACTTGTTTGGCCAAACTAAAGAGGGAGGAATACAGTAATTATGATTTTATTTAGTGTAATGTACCTTTAAGAAAAATACTTGTTAGGAAGATCACATGATCTGTAGTAACCAATAGGAGAGTAGCGCAGGCTACCTCAACAGTCAGTGTAGAGATAGAGTTAGGGTTGCTGCTGAGTATATTGTAAATACACTTAATGTTTCCACCCAAGGAGAGTCTGCAGATCAAATCTATCATTAAAAGTACAACTCGGCCACCCTACAATAGTGGGAGTCACCAATTTTTAAAAACTCATTTGTAGGATGTGGGCTTCGCTGGCTAGGCCAGCATTTATTGTGCATCTTTGACTGTCCTTGAGAAGGTGATGGTAAGCTGCCTTCTTAAACCCCTAAAGTCCATGTGGGGTAGGTACACGCACAGTGCTGTGAGAGTGGGAGTTTGAGGATTTTGACCCACTGACAGTGAAGGAATGGTGATATATTTCCAAGTCAGGATGGTGAGTGGCTTGATGGGGAACTTCAAGGTGGTGGTGTTCCCATCTATCTGCTGCCCTGCTCCTTCTAGATACTAGTGGTCATGGGTTTGGAAGGTGCTGCCTAGGGAGCCTTGGTGAGTTTCTGCAGGGCATCTTGTAGATGGTACACACTGATGCTACTGTGTGTCGGTGGTGGAGGGAGTGAATATTTATGGATGGGGTGCCAATCAAGCAGGCTGCTTTGTCCTGGATGGTGTCAAACCTCTTGAGTGTTGTGGGAGCTGCACTCATCCAGACAAGGGGAGAGTATTCCATCACACTCCTGACTTGTGCCTTGTAGATGGTGGACAGGCTTTGGGGAGCCAGAGGTGAGTTACTCAACAGGATTCCTAGCCTCTGACCTGAACTGACCTGCAAATTGATGGAGTAGACTTAAACTCTCTCGAAGGCTGGATAAAGTCTCTTTAATTTCCATGGTCTGAAGATTTTAAAATCCTCTCCTCTTTAAAATTGAAAAAAATAATCAGGCTTAAGCTGTCGGTGAGAGTTAAAAAAGCACCATCTGCTGGACAGCTTTGACAGGCCATCTGGTATAGGTTAGAAAATAAAAAAACAGTTTCAGTCGAATTCTTTGTTGATGTTTCTCAATGGATGGCATGGGAAAGAATGGCATGGGAGGGGTGGATGAGATGATGGAATTGATTTATTCTGGAAAATTATTTGACACAATCTATTCAGGTAGTTTTGAAGGAAATAGAGTGCTGCTTCCATGAATTCTAATGTGCCCATCAGATGGAAACCTGCCTTTTCAACTCAGGAGAAAAAAGTTCCGAATTAAACTGCCATATTCTAAGGGCTTAATTTTAGGACCATCCCCCTCCCCCTCCCCCTCCCCCTCCCCTTCCCCTTCCCCCTCCCCTCCCTCTTCCCCCTCCCCTCCCTCTTCCCCCTCCCCTCCCTTCCCCCCAACACGCAGGGGGTGGGGGCAGGTGCACACAAAATCTATGTAGCTCACTGCTTCCTGCCCCACCCGGTTCTCACAATACAGAGGGTGGGTAAGGCACTCACTAACCCATCAGCTCTTAGGCCTTTTGAGGTGCTTAAGTATCTGATTATTGCCCATTTAAGGCACCCAATCTGCCTCCACTGCCATAATACACTGGGCAGTGGGAGGAGGGCAAGAGTGGGAAGGCCATTTTTTTTAACAGATTTGGTGAAGAGGTAGGAGGGCCAGGAGGTAAATCATTTGGGTGGGGTGCACTGTACACATTGGGAGACCTCACCCTTTGTGCCTTCCCATCTGATCTCAAAAGCACATTCAACCCACCACCATCCCCCTCCCACCTTAGGTGCCCAATCCCTCCCCTCCCAAAAAACCTAGTACATAGGCCAGAACTTACCTGGACCTGGTGTCCATCTTTGATCTTTGAAGTCCCAGCTGCACCTACTACAGACTCCTGGTGCTGCTGTGGCTGCAAAAGCCTCCTGCCAATCAGATTGGCCGGCAGCAGTTGAGGGCGGGACTTCCTCAGGGCCAGAAGTCCAACCCCCAGCTTGTTTAAAAGCAAAATACTGCGGATGCTGGAAATCTGGAACAAAAACAGAAAATGCTGGAAAAACTCAGCAGGACTAACAGCATCTGTGGAGATAAGAAGACAAAGTTAAGGTTTTGAGTCCTCATGACTAGAATCATCCTGACTCGAAATGTTAACTCTTTTTTTTCTCTCCACAGCTGCTGTTAGGCCTGCTGAGTTTTCCCAGTGTTTTCTGTTTTTGCCCCAGTTTGTTTAGGCTGCCCGGAGTGTGATATAGCTGAAGGGCGGCCTTATCTAAAGTCAGTCAATTTGGAACCAACTTTTCTTCTGGGGTGGAGCAGTTTGCCCACCCTCCACCACACTGTCAAATCCAGCTCTATGACTATTAACAAGTCACAAGGTCAGGCTCTTGACATTTGTATTTACATTCCTTGGCCTGTTTTCACGCATGGACAGCTTTTTCTCATTTCTTCTAGAATAAGAGTTTTGATTCTGTGAAATCCTTTGGTGAAAGGATAACTAGAGATCTTGTATTTTGAGAAGTATTGTTGTAAGCCCCTTCTTCTCCAGGTACCATGGCCTAACAGGGCGTGGGCAACCATGGACTTCCATTGGATTGGTCCATGATGATGCTTGGCAAAGTAATGCAGTGGTTTGCTGTTGCCTTCTGCAGTATGGCTGATCGGGAAACTACCCCACTCTTACCACCTGCCATCAGGCACATTGGAAGGACTTAATCAACCTGTTTGGCCACATTATGAACACACTGTCTGTGGCCATCAAGTCCTGAAGTGGGACTTGAACCTGGAGCTTCTGGCCCAGAGGTAGAGTTGAGCTATCACTGCACCACAAGGCCCCTCTACAGTTGCAATAAAGGTGCTAATTTGATAGCAAATTATTTTTGTGCCTCCGCTAGTAAAAATATATTTAACGCATATCGCTCAATCGCATTCAACACCAAGAAGTTAGACTGTGGAGAGAGTAGAGAAACCGAGGTGGGATTTTCCAGCCCTGTCCGTCACTGAGATCGTGCGGTCTCGCCGAGAGGCAGCGGACTCTTGGCTGGCCTACCTCATCCCCCGCGGCGGGGTTTGGAAAATCCCAGCCTAGGATTATTCTCCTCAGGAAAGAGAAGATTAAAGGGAGGTGGGATAGAGATGTTCAAAATGATGAAGGATTTTGTTAGAGTAAATAAAGGGAGGCTATTGGCAGTGGACGCAGATTTAAAGGATTTGGGAATAAGGGCCAGACAAAAGTTGAGGAGCTTTTTTTCTGTATAGCAATTTGTTATGATCTAAAATGTACTGCCTGAGAGGGCGGTAGAAGGATCTTCCACAATAGTTTCTCAAGGGAACCAGTTAAACGTAAAGAAAAGCCTCATTAGGCTATGGGTAAAAGCAGGGATGTGAGTCTAAAGTGGATAGCTGTTTCAAGATCTGGCAGAGCCGTGATGGGCTGAATGGCCTCCTTCTATGCTGGATCAATCTATGATTCCACAGGTCTAGACTGGGATACTGTTGCTTTGCTTGAACCCAGCTAACATTTCAGAAACCAGAGATTAAATATTCTTGGCCTGGGTAGTCTATAGCAAGTCGTGTGGTGCACTTAACCAGTGAACCATTAGGGAAGCAATGGAGCTTTCTTGATGCATTTTCTGCAGCAATGCAAAGCAGTATTTCATCACACTGAATAAGCATATCTTAGTTGGTTACTGCTGTATTAATGTGGAAGGCCTTCAACAGTTCTTCATGCCCACAAAATGCATAAACGATACAGAATTCATTTGAGACACAGCAGGCAGAAGAACTGTTTTAATTATTTACTTTGCCTCATAGATCCTGATAGCATTTTGCAATATTCACAGCTAGAGGTGAGTGCACTTTCTAAAGGAGCGTGATTGGGGTAAGCTCCAGAATCACCTTATTGTGGAAACTCCTCATCATTAACGATGCTACATTAGAAAATATTATTTTTTTCACTATTCTGACTGAAATGAAACATGTCAAAATTCTTCAATCCTTTGACTTTGGTTTTCCAGTTGATGGGAAGTTTTGTGATAAATTTCATGAGCGGTTCAAAGGTCAAGACATTGAGATGTGATATTTACATATGAAGCTAAAAAATAGGAGCTGGAGTAGGCCCTTTGGCCTTCGACACTGTTGTGCCATTCAGTAAGACCATGACTGATCTTCTACCTCAACTCTACCTTCCCCCACTATCCTCATATCCCTTAATTCCTCTTGTACCCAAAGACATATCAAGTCCTGTTTTGAATAAACTCAATGGCTAAGCATCCACAGTTCTCTGGCATAGAGAATTCCAAAGGGTGGATGAGCTGGTTGACCAAGGCACCATGGTACAGGAAGCCATTCAAGTGGGAGGAGCAAAAAGGAATGTAGTGGTGGTAGGGGACAGTATAGTAAGGGAGATTGACACTGTTCTCTGTAGCAAGGAGTGAGAGTCTGGTTGCCTGTGTTGCCTGCCCAGTGCCAGGGTTTGGAACATTTGCTCAGGGCTGGAGAGGAACTAACAGTGGGAGGGGGGGATACAGTTGTTGTGGTCCATATAGATACCAACGGCATAGGCAAGATGAGGAAGAAGGCTCTGCATAGTCAGTATGAGAAGTTAGGCCAAAATTAAGAAGCAGAGCCTCAAGGGTAATATCCCTGGATTATTACCTGAGCCATGGGAAAATTGGCATAGGGCAAATAAGACTAGAGAAATGAATGTGTGGCTCAAAGACTGGTGTGGGAGAAGTGGGCTCCATTTCATGGGGCACTGGCACCAATACTAGGGAAAGTGCAATCTGTACCATTGGGACAGTCTACAGCTGAACTCATGAGCCGCATAACTAGGGAAGTAGAGACGGCTTTAAACTGAACATGGGAGGCAAGAGATCAGATTTTGGAAGATGTGGTAAACCAAAGAGTACACACAAGGCAAGGGAGGAAGGTACTAATATGGAAATTGGTAAACAGAACTTGACAGGAAAGGACTGAAGTACAATCTAAGAGTAAATCAGCAGATAAGGGTAGATGTTATGAAAATAAAAAGAACAAAATTAAAGGCTCTGTATCTAAATACATGTAGCATCTAAAATAAAACAGCTGAACTGGCAGCGTGAATAGAAATAAATAAGTATGATCTGATAGCCATTACAGAGACATGGTTGCAGGATGACATAGACTGGGACCAGAATGTGACATTTAGGGAGGATAGAGAATTAAGAAAAGGTGGAGGGGTGGCTCTGTTAATGAATGATGGTATTAGTGCATTGGAGATGGCTGCCCTAAGTGTAGGAAACCAGGGTGTAGAAGCGGTTTGGGTTGAGATGAGAAATTATAAAGGCAAGAAATCTCTTGTGGGAGTGATGTATAGGCCCCCTAATTGTAACTACAAACTAGGACAGACTCTTATAGAAGAAATAATGGGAGCTTGCCAGAAAGGTACCGCGATAATCATGGAGAGTTTTAAGCTACATATAGGCCGGGATTTTCTGGCCTCATTGTGGGCGGGACTCACAGCGGGCAAGGCAGCTTGTTGACTTGTGGCGGGACCGGAAGATCCCGGCGGCGGGTGGGTGCGGAAAATCCTGCCGATCGAGCGGTAAAATCAGATAGGCAAAGGTAGTGTAGATAAGGAGTTCGTAGAATGTTTTTGGGATAGTTTCTTAGAACAGTACGTTCTGTAGCCAACCAGAGAGCAGGCTATACTAGACCAGGTATTGTGCAATGAGAAAGGATTAATTGATAACCTCCTAGTGAAGGCACCCTTAGGTAGTAGCGATCATAATATGATTGAATTTTACATTCAGTTTTAGGGAGAGAAGAGTGGTCCAAGACTAGTATTTTAAACTTGTGAGGTATTTTAAACAGTGAACTGGCAAATGAAGGTAAGGGGTTGGTTAACATAACTGTTGTGGCACACTTTTAAAGGGATATTTCAGAATACACAGAATAGATACATTCCAACAAGAAAGGAAACTTCCAAAGGGAGGACCCACCATCTGTGGTCAACTAAAGTTAAAGACAGTATCAAATGTAAAGAAAGAGCATATAATTATGCAATTATGCAAAGGTGACAGGTCAGAAGTTTGGACAGAATATAAAAAAACAGTAAAGAATGTCATAAAGGTAATAAGGAGAAAAAAAATTAGGGAATGAGAGAAAGCTAGCTAGAAATATAAAGACAGATCGTAAGAGTTTCTTTCAATGTCTAAATAAGAAAAGAGTTAACAAGATGAGCATTGGGCTAATAGAAAGTGAGACTGGGGAATTAATAATGGAAAATATGGAGATATCATTTGAATTGAATCGGTACATTGCATCGGTCTTCACTATAGAGGATACAAGTAACATTCCAGATACAGGTGTAAATCAGGAAATGGGAGAGACGGAGGAAACCAGGAAAATTACAATCACTAGGGAAGTGATACTTAGCAAATTGTTGGGGTTGTGGGCTGACAAATCCTTAGGTCCTGATGGAGTTCATCCTAGAGTCTTGAAAGAAGTGACGAGTGAGATAGTTGATAATTAAAAAGTAGCATATCATGCATATTGATGCATTGGTATTAATTTTCCAAACCTTCCTGGATTCGGGGAACATCCCATTAGATTGGAAAATAGCAAATGTATCTCCTTTATTCAAAATGGGAGGGAGTCAGAAAGCAGGAAACTACAGGTGAGTTAGCCTAACATTCATCATAGGGAAAATGTTAGCAGCTAATATTAAAGATGATATAGTAAGGCACTCAGAAAAATTAAAGGCAATCAGGCAGAGTCAACATGGTTTTGTGAAAGGGAAATCATGTTTAACCAACTTATTGGAGTTCTTTGAAGGAGTCAATGTGCTTTGGATAATGGGGAACTGGTGGATGTACTGTACTTAGATTTCAGGAAGGCATTTAATAAGGTGCCACAACAATGGCTATTGTAGAAAATTGGAATGGATAGAATATAGACTAGCTAACAGGAAACAGACAGTAGGCATAGATAGATCTTTTTCTACTGGTAATGATGTAATGAGTGGTGTGCAACAGGGATCAGTGCTGGGCCTCAACTTTTTACAATTTATATAGATGACTTGTATGCAGGGACAGATAGACTGGTTGCTAAATGTGCTGACGACACAAAGATAGGTAGGAAATTAAGTTGTGAAGGAGATGTAAGGAGACTACAAAGTGACATAGATAGATTGTGAGTGGGCAAAGTCCTGGCAAATGAAGTATAATGTGGGAAAATGTGAAATTGTCCATTTTGGCAGGAAGAATTAAAATGAAGCATATTGATGAGTTGGTTTTAATTTTCCACTACTCCCTAGATTTGGGGAAGGTTCCATTAGATTGGAAAGTGGCAAGTATAACCAATCTATTCAGAAAGGGTGAGAGACAGAAAGCAGAAAACTATGGGCCAGTGGGTCAGTTATCTTAACATTTGTTATAAGGAAAATGTTAGAAGCTATTATTAAAGATGTTATAGCAGGGCACTCAGAAAATTTCAAGGTAATCAGGCAGAGTCTACATGGTTTGTGACAGAGAAATCATGTTTAATACATTTATTGTAGTTCTCTGAAAGAGTCACATGTGGTATAGATAAAGGGGAACTGGTGGATGTACTGTACTTTGATTTCCAGAAAGCATTTGATAATGTGCCACAACAAAGGTTATTGTGGAAAATAAAAGCTCATCATGTAGGGGTGATCATACTGGCAGGATTAAATATTAGCTAGCTAACAGGAAACAGAGGAAAGCCATAAATGGGTCTGATTTCTGGTTGGTAACTAATCGTATGCCACAAGGATCAGTGTTGGCACCTCAACTTTTTATAATTTATATCAATGACTTGGATGAAGGGACTGAAGTATTATTGCCAAATTTGCTGATGACACAAAGATACGCAGGAAAGTAAGTTGTGAAGAGGATGTAAGGAGACTACAAAGTGACATGGATAGGTTAAGTGAGTGGGAAAAGATCTGGAAAGTAGAGCATAAAGTGGGAAAATGTGGAATTATCCATTTTGGCAGGAACGATAAAAAAGAAGCATATTATTTAAATGGTGAGAGATTGCAAAGCTCTGAGATTCAGAGGGATCTGGCTGTCTTAGTGCATGAATCAAAAAAGGCCGGTATGCAGATACAGCAAGTAATTAGGAAAGTTAATAGAATGTTAGAATTCATTGTGAGGGGAATTGATTACAAAAGTAGGGAGGTAATGCTTCAGTTATACCAGGTGCTGGTGAGACCACACCTGGAGTACTCTGTACAGAATTGATCTCCTTACTTAAGTAAGGATGCGTTAAAAGCAGTTCAGAGAAGGTTTACTAGGCTAATACCTGGAACAGGCAGGTTAGATTTATGAGGGAAGGTTAGACAGGTTAGTCTTGTATCCATTGGGGTTTCGAAGGGTAAGAGCTGATTTGATCAAAACCTTTAGGGTCCTGAGGGGTCTTGACAGGGTGGATATGGAGAGGATGTTTCCTCTTGTGGGAGAATCTAGAACTAGGGGTCATGATTTAAAATTAAGGGGTCAGTCATTTAAGACAGAGAAGAGGAGATTTATTTTCTCTCAGTGGGTTGTGAGTCTTTGGAACTCTCTTCCTCAAAAGGCAGTGGAAGCAGAGTCTTTGAATATTTATAAGGCAGAGGTAGGTAGATTCTTGATAAACAAGGAGGTGGAAGGTTATCTGGGATAGGCAGGAATGTGGGGTTGTGGCTACATTCAGATCTTATTGAATGGCAGAGCAGGAATGAGAGGTCGAGTGACCTGCCTCTGCTCCTAATTCATATGTTCATACGTAACTGCACACAGTACTCCAGATGGGCGCTCACCAGAACATCCTACACCATTTTGCAATATGCATAGCAAGAGATAAGTGTACTTTATAAAGGACCATTATTGGAGAATGCTCCATAATCACTTTATTGTGGAACCCCCTCACCACTAACGATCCTGCATTAGAAAATGTTATTTTCTTCGCTTTTCTGACTGAAATGAAGCACATCAAAATCCCTCAATCCTTTGACTAGTTTTCCAATTGACGACACAACTGTTGTGAATAATTTCATGAACGGTTAAACAGTCAAGACATTGAGATGTGTTCCTTACAGACACACATGAGAAATAAGAGCCGGAGTAGGCCCTCCCATCCTGCTGTGCCATTTCCTTCAGATGGTGGGCGGGATTTTCCACTCCGGAGACTAAGTGTGGTGGCGGGCGTGAGAAGCAGGACGTTACCCGTTGGCCGCCTTGGCAGGTTTCCGTGGCAGATCGTCCACTTTTCAGCTCATTATGTATGCATGAGCGTGAAGCGCGCGTCTGGTGATGGGGTGGGCTGGTATTCGTCTTCCCCACCATGACCTCAGCAGGCCATCTTTCTGGGCGCCATATTTAAACCGCCCTTCATTCACTCTCTGCAGCCCAGGACTGGTCATGGCAAGTGATGGCCCGACAGGTAAGAAGCCTACAGCCCCCTAGTTCAGCGACGGTTCACTGGGATGGCCTCTCCGTGCAGTTGAGGCACAGCGGGACATGCTTTACCCCTGAGATGGGAGAAGGAGGTCCACCAACCTCATCATTCCAGCTTGGGAGCAGATCGGGGCCTTGCCCGCGCTGAGGGCGAGACTGGCGTCTCCCAAACCGGTAATGACTCAGCCCCAGCCCCCACATCACCTCGGACGAGGATCCTGAGGACTCACTGGATGGAGACCCATCACAGCGTTTACCTACCCTCTCCACCAGCACCTCAATGGGAGCTAGTTCTAGAGCAGCTTCATGATCACAATATGGCGGGCACAGCACAGTGGGCAGAGGCAGGGACAGCCAAGGTCACCGGCACTCGGAGGATTGCTGGGGGCCAGCCTCCTGCAGAGTCTGAGTCAGATGGCGAGCCTCTGGACTGGGCCCTAATACAGATGTTGGCGCTGTAAAGACAGAAAAGGGCACATCAGGCAGGGTTGTCAGACACCATCACCAGGTTGCAGCAGGCCATGGAGGAGTCCATCCATGTTCAGTTTGTTGTCATTGTGCCAACATGCCAGCACACCAAGGTCAACACTGGTAGGATGGCAACCACCATGGAGACCTTTATCCAGGGCATTGCCCCTGATCTGCACTCCAACACTCTAGGTGGAATCCATCAGTGGCTAGGCGAGAGAGGGATGGGGGCAACGACTTTCCTCCAGGAGCCCCTTCTCCTCAAGGAGTCAGGTAGGGGCCCTCAGGCACCCAAAGGGAGGAGAGCCATCAGCTGGACACCCTCTTGCCATCCACCCAGGTGACCCTGAGAGTGTCCAGCTGATCCCAATCCTCTCTGTTTGTGACCCCATCAACTGCAGCTCCACAGGCCGAGGAGGGTGCACATGCCCCACAGCAGGACATCCAAAGCAGGCCAGGGCCCTCTAGGCCTCGGCCCTCCAGAGGACACCCGCCAAAGTCATCGCAGACAACAGGGCGTAGAAGTCAGCAGGCTGCCTCCGTCTCTGCTGTGGATGTCGGGAAAGCTCCCAGACTTAGCGGCAGGGTTAGGAAAGTTAAAGAAATATTCAGAGCACAAGGTAGCACAGGTGTGTATAATCTGTATAGAATTTGCACAGATATAAATAGATTTTGACTCATTCCACTTCTCATGTTGTGTAGGCCTCTTCTATTTGATGAGCACTCTGTGATCCGTCAAGTGTCACAGATGCTCCCCCCATTCCTGCCGGATGATCCATCATCTGCCTCGGCTCTGTGGTGTCTCGATCCATCTCATTACAGTGCCTGACTGTTCTCTGCTCAGTATCGACATGAGTGGAGCCTCTACCTCTCAGAGAGTTGTGGTTAGACAAGGCATCTCAGAGGCCTACTTCAGAGGTTCATATAATGTTGCCTCACGGGTTTTGAACCTGGAGTCTGCTTTAGCCCCCCTGATGCTTCTGCGTTGTCGAGTGCTCAGTGTGGATCTTACAGGATTGAACGGCGATGCGCGTAGAGTCAGTGCATCTTTCATTGGCCTCCATGCACCTTATGTAAGCCTTGAATGAGCTTTACATATAAACCCAAACTCAGAGCTCTTATGTGCTCCTGCCTTTGGCTGCATTATCTCATGCCTGCATGTGGATCTGAACCTCAACATTAGTCCCCACTTTCCCACCTCCATGATTTAGATCTATGTGCTTTGCTGACACATGTTGAGCCTTGCGAAACTGTACAATCTGGGAGTTGTGTGCAGGGGCCCCAGGTGCCTGACTTGGTCACAGGAGGATGCAGCGCTGGGCCAGAAGATCTGGCTAGCATCTCATCATATTAACCCTCTGCCAGCTCTAAGATGGTCAATCAACGTGATAATGTGCAACTTACCATCGTACCGCTGTGCCTGGGTTCTGTGTGCATATGTCAGAATGTTGGAATGAAAACGTGGAGGTGTCAAATAGGATCAGAGTGAGTCTCCGAGACGTTGGATGCTGCTCTTTATTATCAGCGATTGGGGTCCTTAAGGTCCAGATGGAGTATCAGCATTTTCTTTCGGGTTCACAAATGCCACAGCCAGGTAACATGGGACACCGGGAGACTCCATGGTCAGGAGTGCTTGATAGATATTAGACTATGCTGTTCCTGAAAGCTTGACAGTCCACGGAAAGGTGAGCTGGAGTGCAGCCTCTGTTCCAATACTGAGAGTTACAGGTGACTGAGTCCTGAAGATATATCTAATGCTGGGACTGAGTATGATGATGAGGCCTGAACCCTTGCCTTGTATGAACGATTACCTGTGCAGACAAAACTCAGTGCAGATTCAGAATTGACCTCACACATGAAGGCATGAGCCGCTGATTGATGATTGTCCTTCTTGAGGCACCTTGCCAGACTGCAGGCATACTGCCACGAGAGCACTGAGGATTGCAATGCTGCTCCTGCACCTTGAAGGCTGCCATAGGCAGTGGAAGGTTGGTGAGATGCCTGAAGAGGTTGCACCATCTCAGCTCTGGTCACAAAATGCCATGTTGCTGTTATTATCCCATTACAGAAAGGCTACATGCTCCTCAGGTTACTGTACCTTACAAGGAAGAGGACTTCGTGAACTAAGATTGTCACTCCTCATTCTGAGATGGATGTGCTGCATTGACCTGATTAGGATCTTAACCAAGGTGGTAAGGTGGACCCAGCCTGGAGGGCACTGGTGAAAGAGGCTTTTATGAGCTAGTTGTCCAACATCCTTCTGGAACCTGGTGGCTAAAAGTATGTCACGTGCATGCCTACTTCATCTGGCCCATGCTGTGGCCTCTTCCTCTGGAGCCTCAACTTCCTTGCCCTTATTGAGCTCAGCCCTCTCGACATTCTCATCATCAGAGGAGACGTGCAGCTTCACCATCTCTCCAATCTGGCAACTCATCCCCTCTTTGGAATGGCAGGTTGCATAGAGCACAGTAAGCCACAATGATGCAAGAAGCCCTCTGGGGAAATTACTGGAGAGCATGTCTGACTGGTCTAGACATCGAAAACACATCTTCAAGAAGCTAGTAGTCTGCTCGGTCAATCAGCATGTTGTGGATCGAGCAGCGTTATACCTGTCCTCTGAGGTACTTTGTGGCCAATGAACAGGTGTGACCAATCACGTCTTTTGTGGGAGGCCTTTGCCACCGAGGAGCCTGCCCTGAAGACGCTGAGGGCCCTTGAAGATCTGTGGCGGCTGCGAGCGATTCAAGGTGTACGAGTCATCCGAGCTTTCAGGGTATCTCACACACACCTGCATTATCTGCTTCTGGTGGTTGCAGACCAGCTGCACATTGAGAGAGTGGAAGCCTTTCCTATTGATGAATTGAGGTGGCTGCAGCCAGGGAGATCTTAACGCCACATGTGTGCAGCCGACGGCATCCTGCAGCTGTAGGAATCCAGAGATCGCTGCAAAGCCTGCTGCTCTGGCAGCCTGGCTGGCTTCATCTGAGGAGAACTGGATGTAATTGTGTGCCTTGCTAAATAGGGCACCCATAACCCCTCAAATGCATTTGTGAGCAGATGTTTGAGAAATCACTCAGGGGTCCCCAGTGCAGCCCTGAAATGAGCCACACATGAAGAAGTTCAGAGCGGCCAGCACTTTCAGAGCCACTGGCAATGTGTGGCAGAGATGAGACACCACATCCCCAGACATATGAGGGCCTCTACAGCACAGTCTCTTGCTCATCTGGAGGTATGAGAGGCATCTTCTGTACGCCCTTGGTCTTGCTAGGCATCTCCGCCTAATGGTTCCATCAGCCTCAGTTTCCCTTTAGGGAAGGAAATCTGCCGTCCTTCCCTGGTCTGGCCTACGTGTGACTCCAAACCCACAGCAATATGGTCGACTCCGAGCTGCCCTCTGAAACAGTCTAGCAAGCCACTCATTCAAAGACAATGAGGCATGGGCAACAAATGCTGGCTTTTCCAGTGATGCCCATGTCCCATGAAAGAATATATCAAATAAAAGCCTCAGTTTCGGGTTATCCGGGTGTGAGGCCCTTCCCTTAGCCCAGCCTGGCAGCGATGGGCCCTTCTCCTCGTCCTTCATGGTTGTCTGACTGCCAGGGTGAAGGCCATGTTGCCTTCTCCACCCATGAGGCACTGGTGCTCGTCTCTGCGGACACTTTGAACAGAAACATGAATGAACATAAGTCTGGCAATGGTCACCTTCCAGTCGCTAACTAGGGAGTCAGTGTGGAGCCCATGGGGGCACCTCCATCCCAGCCGTTACACCCCCACTGAGTTCCTTGGAGCGGCAGGTACAGCTTTCTGGATCATCGGCATGGGACCCAACCCCCGTGATCCCCCCCTCCACCACCTCCCCACATCTGCCCACCACCCCCCAACCCCCCCACCCCCACACCCCAAAACAACAGAGGAAGACAGGGACTTGGATCTGACTGAGTTTTGCCAGGGCACTGTCAGGCTGTATACTGTGGATTAAACAGCAGCCACAAATTGCACTCATGTTCAGAGCGTTTTGTTGGTGGGGGGAGGGGGGGGGGGGCCTTTAAAATCTTAAACTGCCAGCGGCAAGGTTTAGAGGTTTTAGAGTGGTTCGACATGGTGGCCCATGGACCCTTTGCGGCTGACTCCTTCTGACAATCAGGATTTCCCACGAGAAGGACAAAGGGTCTTTGGAAGCCAATCCTACAATGGCCCCAGTCGGATTGATACTCTCGCCAGAATGCACAACATGGGAAGAATTCTCCCCCCCCGTCGGGAGGGCAAGTGCAGGAGCGGGCACGCTTCCAATCGGCGCCCCCGATTGGGTGCAAAGTGCTGCCTCAGGGAGATTGGCTCCAAATGGCGAAGGGGCAAAAATAAAACTTCCCTGACATGACCCCTCGTGTGACACTGTCCCATGAGTTGGGACAGTCATTACATTTTTTAAACCCTCAGGAAACCTTATCCCGCCCGTGGATGAGGTTTGGTGCTTTTTCCGAAGCCCGCCAGGGCTCCCGGCCTCTCCCGCCAACCTTAAGGTCGGACGGGCAGCTCAGTTTATTGGTTCTAATTAGTTTATAACAGGCCTTAACAGGCCTTTGACAGATCAGTGGTTGCGCAGCGGACTCAGCTGCGCGCCCACCGAGCTGAAAATCTAAATGACGCGCGGTGACATGGGGACGCCCGCCCACAGTCACCCCGTGTCATTTTACACCTCGGTGAGCAGGCCCCACCCACCGGGCCCCACCCACCCCGCTCGCCGAGCCGAACATTCTGGCCCATGTTCCGGTCTCCCTCTCTCCGATCACTTTCTTTCCTTCCCCTCCAATCCTTGATCCCATCGTTACAGTCGTTGATATCCCTGTCGTCCCCCTGAACTGTTTAAGGTTGATGTCCCGATGCCCCATGTAAAGCTGAGCCCCCGCACCCCCCCCCCATGTGAAGGCCCATTGTACTGTGGCTTACAGTAACCCCCCCCCACACCCCCACCCCATGAGACAATCAAATCGAATGCCCCCCTCAACATTACCTGTTCCTCCATTTACAGCCTGCAGATGCCTCGCTGACTGTGACTGTGTCATCTGTGGCCCAGTATCAAGGGACTGACCACACACTGGGAACAATACTGGCCGCAACTGACACTGGATTGACATAAGCCCCCTCCGTCCCCGGTCTGGGTCCAGGTCAGGTGTGCCAAACCCTGCCCTCTAAATTGCTGTGCAAATCCACAGACCGACTATGCTTTGTGGCCATGACTACTTGTGGCACAACAGCCCAGGACTGTCTCTGCTTTCTGGCCCTAACTAGTTCCCACCACCCCCGCCCCCATTCATGTGTCCGTGTGCTCCCATCCCCAGTCACTCCCCCACCACCCCACCCCGCCCCCCACCCCCCCCCCACCGCCCCCCCCTCCCCACCACCATTTGAGCCTTTGCCCCTCCAGCCCCTTCCTTTGCCTCTGTCTTGCCTCACCATCCCCCCGCCTCCCCAATCAAGCCTTTGGTCTCCAGTCCCTTCCAACACCACCGCACATCCACCTCCCCCCTCCCCACCTTTCTGCTGGTCTCGCATGATAAGCCTTGGCTCTGACCACCCCACCACCACCTCCCCAGCCTTGAGTTCCCTCCCGCTTATCTTGCCTGCGCAGCCTTGACACTGAGTGAGAGCAGCCTCGAGCGCAGCTCAATGAAAGGCAGGCGAACGGGCAGGAGGTTTGGGGGTGAGGGGAGAATGTGAGGAAAAACCTTTTTACCCAGAGGGTGGTGACGGTCTGGAATGCGCTGCCTGGGAGGGTGGTGGAGGCGGGTTGCCTCACATCCTTTAAGAAGTACCTGGATGAACACTCGGCACGTCATAACATTCAAGGCTATGGGCCAAGTGCTGGTAAATGGGATTAGTTAGGTAGGTCAGGTGTTTCTCACCTATCGGTGCAGACTCAATGGGCTGAAGGGCCTCTTCTGCACTGTGAGATTCTGTGAACATACCTCAATGTCATAAGTGAAGCGGTGCTCGCCGGTTGCATGCCACTTATACCCTTTCTGACCATATCAAATGAACAATTAAAACAAAATTAACAAAATCAAAGGCGGCGATAGTCCTTTATGGGGACACTGCCACTAAAAACAAAACCTCAAAGCAGATTTATCAAACACGAACTAAGACATGATTCTGGGTCGGGGGGGGGGTGGGGGTGGGTCAAAGGTGCACCCCAGCTCTCGCGGTGCCCACCGGTTATGGAGCACACCGCGTGCCCCCTCTCTCCAAGGACGCCCGGCCATGAACATGCACATCACTGATTTCCAGTTGTGATTCACACCGGCCTAATTGGCCATTCCATCTGGAGTTGTGGGGGGGGGGAATTCTAGTGAGCTGCCTCTTTAATGAATATTCATGATACTCAAATGCAGTTCCCAACATGACACGCTATGAAAGCCGGGGACAGAACATTGCGATCTACTTTTACGTCGTCTAGAGACCGACTTTCGGCACTTCTCCGTATTTTCCCCACCCTGCCCACCATGACGCCCCCCCCCGCCCCGCCACTGCCGGGACTGAAAAATCCCCACCCCATGACTGACCTTCCACCTCGACTTTGCCTCTCCACCCCGCCCCCCCCCCCCCACCGTATCCATTAATTCATTGGACACCATGGGAGTTCTGGATTACACTAACACTTGCAGAGAGAATAAGCTGTTGCTCTTTTAAACTGAGAACAAGGAGAAGGGAATGTGAATTTAAGTCTGAAGTATTGGAATCTGTGGAGCACTCTGAGCACTTCTGCTCTCCTCGCTTAAAAACAATATAATTACATGAGAAGCAGTTCAAAGAACGTTCACTTGATTGATTTCTGGAATGTCGGGTGGGGTGAGGGTTTATTGTTATGAGGAACGTTTGAGTAGGTTGGGCCTGTACTCATTGGAGTTTAGAAGATTGACAGCTGATCTTATTGAAACATACAAGATCCTGAGGGGACTTGACAGGGTGGATGCTGAAAGGATGTTTCCCCTTGTGGGAGAGACTAGAACTAGGGGGCACAGGATAAAAATAAGGGTGTTTCCCATTTAAGATGGAGATGGGTAGATTTTTTTTCTCTCAAAGCATTGTGAATCTTTGGAACATTCTTCCCTATAGAGCGGTGGAGTCAGGGTCGTTTAATATCTTTAATGCAGCAGTAGATACACTCTTGACTAACAAAGGAGTGAAAAGTTATCGGGGGTAGGTCCTTTCTTTAATCCATTCATTGGATGTGAGCGTCGGTGGCTAGGCCAGCATTTATTGCCCATCCCTATTTGCCGTTGTTCAGACGGCATTTAAGAGTCAACCACATTGCTGTGGGTCTGGAGTCAGACGTAGAACAGGCCGGGTAAGGATGGCAGATTTCCTCCCCTGAAGGACATTAGCGAACCAGCTGGGTTTTTATAACAATTGGCAATGGATTCATGGTCATCATTAGACTTTTAATTGCAGATTTTTATTGGATTCGAATTTCACCGTCTGCCATGGTGGGATTCGAACCCAGGTCAGCCATGATCTGATTGAATGGCGGAGCAGGCTTGAGGGCCCACATGACTTCCCCCTGCTCCTCGTTCTTGTGTTCTTGTAGTGTGGTGAAATTCAATTTGTAAACAAGGGGCAGGTAAGCTGTACAGACATCGATCATCAATGGGAAACATTGAGGTTTGGGTTCAGAGAGGAAGGGTGGTATTCCAGGATTGAATAGCAACTGAGGGGCTGGTTTAAGATGATACCTGAAAGCCCAGTGACTTTGGGGAGCCAAAGGAAGAACAGGGTTGCCCAGGAGATTGTGGTGGTTGTATCTGGGGGTTAACGAGAGGCACGAATTAGATTCAGGTGGTAACGTTGAGGACAAGCAGATGTGAGGGACCAGAGTAGCTAGGACTAGTATTCTAGAAACTCAGCATAATGCTATGGGGACCAGGGTTCGAACCCACCACAGCAGATGTTAAAATTTGAATTCAATAAAAAAATCTGGAATTACAAGTCTAATGATGACCAAGAAACCATTGCCGATTGTTGTAAAAACCCATCTGGTTCACTAATGTCCTTTAGGGAAGGAAATGGGCTAACCTTACCTGGTCTGGCCTACATGTGGCTCCAGACCCACAGCAAATGTGGTCAACTCTTAAATGCCCTCTGAGCAAGGGCAGTTAGGGATGGGCAATAAATGCTGGCCTAGCCAATGATGCCCACATCCCATGAACGAACAAGAAAAAAGTAGAAAGAAAGCAAAATCTAGGAACCCAGAGTAAAACAAGATATTGAAAGACCAGGTGTTCAGGGATAGGGACAGGAGATCAGGAGCAGGCGCCAGTGAACATTGTTGAAAGCCAGTCAAACACTGTTTTCCAGTAACAAATTATAAACACGCGGATGAGAAACAAGCAGAAAAGAGCCAAGAGATTTGACTTTTGACCCAACTTGCATTAACATAAGGAGACTGCAAAGGGACATAGATAAGTTAAGTGTGGGGGGCAAAGATCTGGCAAATGGAGTATAATGTGGGAAAATGTGAAATTGTCCATTTTGGCAGGAAGAATAAAAAATAAACTTATTATCTAAATGGTGAGAGATTGCAGAGCTGAGATTCAGAGGGATCTGGGTGTCCTAGTGCATGAATTAAGAAAAGGTTGGCATGCAGATACAGCAAATAATTAGGAAAGCTAATAGAACGTTATTGTTTACTGCGAGGGGAAGTTAATACAAAAGTAGGGTGGTTATACTTCAGTTGTACAGGGCACTAGCGAAACCACATCTGGAGGACCGTGTACAGTATTGGTCTCTGTATTTGGGGAAGGATGTAAATGTGTTAGAAGCAGTTCAGAGAAGGTTTGCCAGACTAATACCTAGACTGTGAGTGTTGTCTTATGAGGGAACATTGGACAGGTTAGGCCCGTATCCGCTGGAGTTTACAAGAGTTAAGGCAACTTGATTGAAACATATAAAATCATGAAGGGTCTTTACAGGGTGGATATGGAGAAGATATTTTCTCTTGGGGCAGAATCTAGAACTAGGGGTCACTGTTTAAAAATAAGGGATCGTCCATTTAGGACAGAGATGAGGAGAATTTTTTTTCTTTCAGAGGGTAGTGAGTCTTTGGAACTCTCTTCCTCAAAAGGTCGTGGAAGCAGAACCTTTGAATATTTTTAAGGCAGAGCCAGATAGATTCTTGATAAGCAATGGGATGAAAGGTTGTCGGAGGTTGGTGGGAATGTGGATCTGAAGTTACAATCAGATCAGCCATGATCTTTTTAAATGGCGGAGCAGGCCCAAGGGTCCAAGTGGCCTACTCCTGCTCCTAAGTCGCATATTTGCATATAACTTAGCACATTGAGGTACAGAGGGATCTAGGTGTCCTGGTACATGAATCACATAAAGTTAGTATGCAGGTACAGCAAGTGATTAGGAAGGTAAATGGAATGTTGGTGTTATTGCTGGGGGAATTAAATATAAAAGTGGGCAAGTTTTACTACAGCCACACAGGGCCTTGGTAAGACCACATCTGGAGTAGTGTTTGCACTTTTGGTCTCCTTATTTAAAAAAAATAATTGCTTTACAGAGAAGTGCTTTACAATACAGAGAAGGTTCGCTGGACTCATTCCTGGGATGAAGGGGTTGTCTTTTGAAGAAAGGTTGAACAGGTTAGGCCTAAACCCTTTGGAATTTAGAAGAATAAGAGGTGATCTTATTGAAACATAAGATCCAGAGGGGATTTGATGGGGTGAATACCCAGAGGATGTTTCCACTTGTGGGGGATACTAAAACTAGGAGAAATCGTTTAAAAATAGGAGCTCTCACCCTTAGACAGAGATGAGGTGAAACATTTTCTCCCAAAGGGTTGTTGGTGTGTGGAATTCTCTTCCCCAGAAAGTACTGGAGGATGAGTCTAAATTTATAAAAAGGCAGAGTTAGACAGATTTTTGTTGGGCAAGTGAATCAAAGGTTATGGGGACAAGAAAGTAGAGATGAAACCATAACCAGATCAGCCATGATCTTATTGAATGGTGAAGCAGGCTTTAAGGGCCAAATGGCCTACTCCAGCTTCTGTGCTCCTATGTTCCTATTATCACAAGCTCAGATATCTCAAAGCACTTTACAAACAATAATCATTGAACACAAGAACACAAGAATTAGGAGCAGGCCATTCGGCCCCTTGAGCTTTCCCTGCCTTTCAGTAAGATCACAGCAGATCTGATTGTGGCCTCAACTCCACTCTCCTGTCCATCACCCATAACTCTTGACTCGTTTGTCTAAACTAACTAACTCAGCCTTGAATATCTTCAATAACCCAGCCTCCACTGCTCTCTGGAGAAGAGAATTCTACAGACTTACAACCCTCTGAGAGAAAAAATTCTTATGTCAGTCTTAAATGGAGACCCTGAATTTTTAAACTGTATCCTCTAGTTCTAGACTCACCAGCTAGGGGGAATACCCTCTCAGCATCCACCATGTCAAGTCCCCTCAGGATCTTATACATGTCAATAAGATCGCCTCTCATTCTTCTAAACTCCAATATAGGCCCAACCTGCTCAACCTTTCCTTATAAAATAATCTCTTCAAGACACAATGGGTCAAATGGCCTCCTTCTGCACTGCCACACTTGCGTAATTCTGTGAATCAGATGAGTGAACCACCTCTGAATTGCTTCTAATGCAACTGTATATTTTCTTAAGCGTGGAGACCAAAACTGTACACAGATGTGATCTAACTGTGGAGCTGTAGCAACACTAGTTTTACACTCGATTCACATTGAAATAAACGCCAACATTCCATTTGCCTTCCTAATCACTTACTGCACCTGCATAAAAACTTTATAATACTTTAGAGGATCAGTCACTGTGGGTAAGCAAACCAGCTAACTTGTATTCAGCAAAGTACTACAGACAGTGAATAAATTTTTCTTTTATATTCATTTACAAGATGTGGGTGTCACTGGCTGGGCCAGCATTTATTGCCCATCCCTAACTGCCCTTGGGAAGGTGGGGGTGAGCTGCCTTCTTGAACCGCTGCAGTCTCTGGGGTGTAGGTACACTCACAATGCTGTTAGGGAGGGAGTTCCAAGATTTTGACCCAGTGACAGTGATATATTTCCATGTCAGAATGGTGAGTGACTTGGAGGAGATCTTCCAGGTGGTGCTGTTTCCATGTGTCTGCTGCCCTTGGCCTTCTAGATGGTAGTGGTTGTAGGTTTGGAAGGTGCTGTTTAAGGAGCCTTGGTGAGTTCCTGCTGTTCACCTTGTAGATGTACACACTGCTGCTACTGTGCGTCGGTGGTGGAGGGAGTGAATGTTTATGGATGTGGTGCCAATCAAGCGGGCTGCATTGTCCTGGATGTTGTCCAGCTTCTTCAATATTGTTGGAGCTGCAGGCAAGTGGGGAGTATTCCATCAAACTCCTGACTTGTGCCTTGTAGATGTTTGGGGAGTTAGGAGGTGAGTTACTTGCCACAGAACTCCTAGCCTCTGACCTGTTCTTGGAGCCACAGTATTTATATAGCTAGTCCAGTTCAGTTTCTGGTGAATGGTAATCTTCAGGATATTGATAATGGGGGATCCATGATGGTAATGCCATTGAACATCAAGGGGCGATGGTGAGATTCTCCCTTGTTGGAGATGGTCATTGCCTGGCACTTGTGTGGCATGAATGTCACTTGCCACTTGTCAGCCCAAGCCTGGGTATTGTCCAGGTCTTGCTGCATTTGGACATGGACTGCTTCAATACCTGAGGAGTTGTGAATGGTGCTGAACATTGTGCAATCATCAGCGAACATTCCCACTTCTGACCTTATGCTGGAAGGAAGGTCATTGATGAAGCAGCTGAAGATGGTTGGGCCCAGGACACTACCCTGAGGAACTCCTGCAGTGATGTCCTGGAGCTGAGATGATTGACCTCCAACACCCACAACATTTCTTTGTGCTAGGCATGACTTTAACCAGCAGAGAGTTTTTCCCCTGATTCCCACTGATTCCAGTTTTGCTGGGGCTCCTTGATGTCACATTCGGTCAAATACAGCCTTGATGTTGAGGGCAGTCACTCTCACCTCACTCAGGGAGTTCAGCTGTTTTGTCCATGTTTGAACCAAGGCTGTAATGAGGTCAGGAGCTGAGTGGCCCTGGCGGAACCCAAACTAGGTGTCAATGGACAGGTTATTGCTTAGCAAGTGCCACTTGAGAACACTGTTGATGACACTTCCATTACTTTACCGATGATCGAGAAAAGACCAGTGGGGTGGTACTTGGCCGGGTTGGATTTGTCCTGCTTTTTGTGTACAGGACATACCTGGGCAATTTTCCACATAGATTGGTAGATGCCAGTGTTGTAGTTGTACTGGAACAACTTGGCTAGGGGTGCGGCAAGTTCTGGAGCACAAGTCTTCAGTACTATTAGCAAAATATTGTCAGGGTCCATAGCCTTTGTAGTATCCAGTGCCTTCAGCCATTTCTTGATATCACGTGGAGTGCACTGAATCGGCTGAAGACTGGCATCTGTGATGTTGGGGACCTTTGGAGGAGGCTGAGATGGATCATCCACTCGGCACTTCTGGCTGAAGAGTGTTGCGTATGCTTCAGCCTTATCTTTTGCATTTATTCGCTGGGCTCCCCCACCATTGAGGATGGGCATATTTATGGAGCATCCTCCTCCAGTGAGTTATTTAATTGTCCGCTATCATTCACGACTGGGTGTGGCAGGACTGCAGACCTTCGACCTGTGGGATCGTTTACCCCTGTCTATCACTTGCTGCTTATGTGGCTTGGCACACAAGCAGCCCTGTGCTGTAGCTTCACCAGGTTGACACCTCATTTTCAGGAATGCCTGGTGCTGCTTCAGGCATGTGCCCCTTCACTCTTTATTGAATGACCAGACTCTGGTGGTGTTGGTTAAGGAAAAATTGTTGACCAGGAGACATCCTGTTCTTCATTGAATATGAGATCATTCACATCCATGGTAAATGGATTAAAATTCTGCTCTCAGGCAGGCTTTATCCTGACATAAGCTTTATTCTAACTGACGTTTTTATATTGCCAGGAATGAAA
This sequence comes from Carcharodon carcharias, assembly GCF_017639515.1. Classification (NCBI taxonomy): domain Eukaryota; kingdom Metazoa; phylum Chordata; class Chondrichthyes; order Lamniformes; family Lamnidae; genus Carcharodon; species Carcharodon carcharias. The sequence goes on along the minus strand of NC_054472.1, from coordinate 180,673,835 downwards.
GCAGTTCCACGCAGATATGTTTGTTACCGTAAAATGATATAATCTAATTAGCATTAATATTTAATGAAATCCATTGTGTTCTCTTTCAGTTTGTTCTGTAATTATAAGCATTGAATTTTTACCATTTTCAATTCATTTCCGCATTAATGTTTTGCTTTGCATTGAAAATTCAGCTCTTTGTGCAGCTCTGTTACACTCAAGCAGGAACAATGCAAACTATTTTTTATTGAGACCTTTACAGTATCACACCCCAATAAAGTGGGATAGCGTTAGTAAATTAGCATCTGATTAACTGAATTGAAGGGAATTTTAAAACTTTCCATAAATAATGTTGCAGATGTTTCTTTTGTCATTTGTCATCTGCACTGCTAATGTGTAGATTACGTGTATTTTGTAAAACTCGTCCAGATTCGAGCACAATACAATGTTCGTCTTCCTGTAGAGTATTTAACATTCAGTGGGGATGATGCATCACAAGGGGATAAGATGGAATTATGATGAAGGATTAATCTTAGTCGTAGCCAAGTATTGCACACATTTTCCTCAAATTCTTCCGTAATGACGTGAGAATATATTTGCTCCTTGAATCAGCGGCCTATTATCTGTTACTCGTTGCAGAAGTAATTGGCTAGTGCCCTCTGCTTCCTGCTTAATACTTTGCTATATTATTACTTGCTTTTGGTTCCAAGGTGATTTGATTGAAGCTAATGGGGCTAAAGGCCGATAAGTCCCCTGGACCTGATGGGTTGCATCCAAGGATATTAAAGGAAGTAGCTGCACAAATAATAGATGCACTGATAGTATTCTTCCAAGAATCCTTAGATTCTGGAAAAGTCCCCAGAAGATTGTAAAACTGCCAATATGACACCCTTATTCAAAAAGGGAGGGAGACAGAAAACAGGTCAGTTAGCTTAACATCCATCATTAGGAAAAGGTTAGAGTATTATAAAGGATGTAATAGCAGAGCATTTAGGAATGCATAATATAATCAAGCAGGATCAGCATGGCTTCATGAAGGGGAAATCATGTCTGACAAATTTATTAGAATTATTTGAGGAGGTAACAAGGAGGATAGACAAAGGGGAACCAGTAAATGTAATACATTTGGATTTCCAAAAGGTATTCAATTAGGTAATGCACATAAGGCTATTTAATAAGACAGAAGTCCATGGTGTTGAGGGTAGTATATTAGCATGGATGGAGGACTGGCTAACTAATAGAAGTTGGGATAAGGGGGGCGTGTTCATGTTGGCAACCTGTAACTATTGGAGAGCCACAGGGATCAGTGCTGGGTCACAATTATTTACAATATTTATTAATGACTTAGATGAGGGAAGTGAATGTACTATCGCCAAGTTTGTGGATGACACAAAAATAGGTGGGAAGGCAAGTGATGAGGATGACATAAAGAGTCTACAGAGGGATATAGACAGGGTAAGTGAGTGGGCAAAAACTTGGCAGATGGAATATAATGTGTGGAAAATTGAGATAATGCACTTTGGCAGGAAGAATAGAGGAGGTGAATATTATTTAAATGGAGAAAGACTGCAGAAAGCTGCAGAACAGAGGGATTTGGGGGACTCATTAATGTATCACAAAAAGCTAACTTTCAAATTCAGCAGGTAACAGGGAAGACAAATGGAATGTTGGCCTTTATTTCAAAGGGAATGGAGTATAAAAATAGGGAAGTCTTGCTAAAACTACAAGGGACTAGTTAGACCACACCTAGAAATATTGTGAATGGTTTTAGTCCCTGTATCTAAGGGAAGATGTACTGGCATTGGAGGCAGCCCAAGAAGGTTCACTAGGTTGAACCCAGGTATCGAGGGATTTTCTTATGAAGAGAGGTTGAGTAGGTTGGGCCTGTACTCATTGGAGTTTAGAAGAATGAGAGGCGACCTTATTGAAACATATAAGATTCTGAGGGGGCTTGACAGGGTAGATGCTGAGAGGTTGTTTCCTTTTGTGGGAGAGTCTAGGGCCAGAGGGCGTAATCTCAGAGTAAGGGGGCATCCATTTAAAACAGAGGTGAGGAGGAATTTCTTCTCTCAGAGGGTAGTGAATCTGTGGAATTCTTTACCGCAGAGGGCTGTAGAGGCTGGGTAGTTAAGTATATTCAAGGCTGAGATGGACAGATTTTTAATCAGTAAGGGAATCAAGGGTTATGGGGAAAAGGCAGGAAAGTGGAGTTGAGGATTATCAGATCAGCCATGATCTCATTGAATGGCGGAGCAGACTCGATGTTCTCACGTCTTATGGTCAAAGCTGAAACTCTGAGTGGAAGAAAATAATGTTAAATGTTAAAACGGGGATTCCAGCTGCATTCTCTCAATCTTGGTGATAATCCTTTTAAATCTTCACTGTATTTCTTCTGGTGCTTCAATGTCATTTTTAGTAGTATGGAGACTACACTCCTGCACACAATCTTCCAAGTGTGTTTTAACTAAAACTCTGCATCAATTTAACATGGGATCATTGGTGTTTTATATCCTGTTCCTCAAGAAACAAACCCCAGCACTTTCAGTAATTTATATAATCCCTACTCCCAGACATTTGCTCTCCTTCACCTTATTTCCTTTCTGACATTCCACTAAATTAAGTTGTATTTCTTAAAGGGAAGTTGCAATATTCAAGTCTCCCAGGTGGTTTCAGCTCTGTAACTTGTGTTCCAAATCCTGAGCATTTTCTGGGGACTTAGCTTTGGTAGGTTGAGGCTGTATCACAGGGCATTGCAGGGGAGATGGTGGCAGAGTGGTAATATTGCTGGACCAGTAACTCAGAGGCCTCAGATAGTGCTCTCTGGGGGCAGGGGTTTAAATCCCACCATGGCAGCTGGTGGAATTTAAATTCAGTTGATAAATCTGGAATTATAAAGCTGGGCTAAGTAATGGTGTTGTGTTATGAAGATATCATTGATTGTCATAAGGAAAAAAAAAATCTGATTCACTAATGCCCTTTAGGGAAGGGAATCTGCCATCCTTACCTGGTCTGGCCTACATGTGACTCTGAAAGGGTGGGGCCATTTCAATTTCCTAGTAAACCAATCAGTTGGACCAAACTGCTGCAGTTTCCAGATGGACCTGCAGCAATTCAAGAAAGCTGCTTCCCCTCACCTTCTTAAGGGCAATTAAGGGTGGGCAATAAATGGTGGCCTTGCCAGCAATTGCCACATCCCATGAAAGGATAAAAAAAATTAGTAAAGAGATCTTGGAACAGATCTTTGGCCCATACTTTATACTCTAAACAGAAGATGAGGAGCAAAATGAGTGAGGGGCACCCAGCGAAACCAGAGAATGAGGAAACATCTAACAGCAACAATAACATTTATTTATATACTGCCTTAAGTGCTGTAAAAGTGTCCTGAGGTGCTTCAGAGGAGTGGCTGTCAACAAAATCTGACACCAGGCCACATATGGAGATATTGGGACAGAAAACCAAAAGATTGGTCAGAGGTAAGTTTTAAGAAGTGTCTTAATGGAGGAAAGTGGAGTAGAGAGGCTTAGGGAGAGAATGCCAGAGTTTCGGGCCTAGGCAGCTGAAGGTGAAGCCTCAAAAAGTGCAGACACCAAAGATGAAGCGATTAAAATAGGGGATGGTCAAGGGGCCAGAATTGGTTATCTCCAAGGGTTGTGGGGCTGAAAGAGGTTACAAGAGATAGGGAGGAATTTTAAACCAAGGATGCAAGGTTAGAAAAAAGTTGAGTTGCTGGACTGGGAACCAAGGTCAACAAGTACAGGGATGATGGGACATAGTGAATGGGACTCAATGCGAGTAAGGGTATGGGCAGCAGAGATTTGGAGTCATGCAAGTTTCTGGAGAGTGGAAGATGGGAGGCTGGCCAGCAGAGTGCTGGAACTGTCAGGTCTAGAGGTAACAAAGGCATGGATGAGGCTTCAGCAATAGCTGAGCTGAAACCAAGAGACTCTTTCTTCAACATTTTCTCGCAATTGTTTCTTAGGAGGCATCATTTCACTCTGGAAACATGTGAAAACCTTTGTTCCATCCTTCAAAATGAAACTGAGGATGACAATTACAAACATACGAACTAGGAGCAGGAGTAGGCCACTCAGCCCCTCGAGCCTGCTCCTCAATGCTAGAGCTCACAGTACAGTACAACAGCCCTTAGTTCCCATTGACCCTGGATCATTTGAGGGGGCTACTGCCGGCCAGAGGACATCGATTTAAGGTGATTGGTGAAAGAACCAAAGGTGTAATGAGGAACATTTTTTTTTTAACACAGCAAGTGGTTCAGATCGGAAATGCACTGCCTGAGAGTGTGGTGTTCAAGATGATTATAAAGTATAGAGACATAGAATTCCAGAGGTGTGTTTTATGATCAAGCAGATCACCTGTAGAACGATCATATTGAAAGTCATGGTTGTCCCTGAATTGTCATGTGCTGAATGATGAGGGAAATCAAATTGTCTTGTTCAGAAGTAATCTGCTTGGAAAAGTGAAATATTCCTCAAATTGGACTGATTAGAAAACATCTAGCTATTTATTCAAAACAGACCTTGTGTGTGGGTCATGGAGAGGGTGAGTACAATGCCAACATTTAAACACAAAGCAACAGATTTATGGGGAGTAGCTGCAATTCAGCATCATCCCTTGTTAGCTTGAACCTGCTCTGATCCTAATTGTTATTCCTGGCCCCACTCAGTTCCTGGAGTGAGTTGTCAGGTTGAGATGAATGCAGGTGGGAACAAAACCTCAAACTACCCCAGTACATCAATAATCTGAACATATGAAATAGGAGCAGAAGTTGGCTATTTGGCCCCTTGAGCCTGCTCCGCCATTCAATAAGATCATGGCTGGTTTGTTTGTGTTTTGAATTCTACATTCCCAAATACCACCGCTAACCTTTGATTCCCTTGCCTAACAAGAATCCATCTACTTCCGCCTTAAAAATATTCAATGACCCCACCTCCACCGCCTTCTGAGGCTGAGAGTTCCAAAGCAGGATAACTCCCTGAGAGAAAAAAATCCTCCTCATCTCTGCCCTAAAAGGGGTGACCCCTAATTTTAAAACAGTGCACCCCCTAGTTCTGAACTCACCCACAAGAGGAAACATCCTTTCCACATCCACCTTGTCAAGGCCATTCAGGATCTTGTTTACTTCAATCAAATTACCCCTCACTCTCCTAGACTCCAGTGGAAACAAGCCCAGCTTGTCCAACCTTTCCTCATAAGACAACCCACTCATTCCAGGTATCAATCTAGTAAACCTTCTCTGAACAGCCTTCAATGAATTCCATCCTTCCTTAAATAAGGTTAAAACCGCACACAATATTCGAGGTGCGGTCTCACCTAGCCCTGTATAACTGAAGCATAACATCCTTACTTTGAAGTTCAGTCCCTCTTGTCATAAAGGATAGCATCCATTAGCCTTCTTAAATACTTGCTGTACCTACATACTAACTTTTGTGACTCATGCACTGGAACACCCAGATCCCTCTGTATCTCGGAATTCTGCAGCTGTTCTCCATTAAAGTAATACTCTGCTTTTGTGTTCTCCCTGCCAAAGTGAATAACTTCATATTTTCCTATATTTTACTCCATCCGCCAGATGGATCAACCTATCTATATCCATCCACAACCTCCTTATGTGCTCTTCACAACATACTTCCGTATTCCTGAAGCAAGAGACATGTTGAAGCTTTTCATCTTGCACTCATAGAGGCACTTAGCGAGAATCCCAACATAAGGAGAAAACAACAATTTATACTGTATGTGAAGAGAGTGTTGATTGGTTGGCAAGTGGATTCTGATTGATAGAGGTGTGGCCATGAAAAATGCACCTGTGATGGTGACCGACAGTTAACTGCCAAGCATCGTTTGAAATTTAAATCAGACAGCCTGACCCTGATTGTCTCTTTTTCAGCAATATTCAAATTCTGTACTACCAAAAGACTATACTTTCCTATCTATCTTTGTGTCATCTGCAAATTTAGCCAGCATGCCTTCACTCCCTTCATCTAAGTCATTGATAAAAAATCGTAAAAAGTTGAGGTCCCAGCACAGACCCCCGAGGGACTCCATCGTCACATTCTGCCAATCAGAAAAAAGGCCCATTTATGCATACGCCCTGGGCTGTGCGAGTGCCGCGATAATCCAATTAATCTGAGTACCTCGATAACCTGGGCTGTCTCTGGGGTCAGCACAAAATGGGTTGAACTTTCGATGGGATGAGGAAGCAGGACCAAGGGCTATAATTTTCCAGGCGGCAGGCAAGCCCAGCACTGAGGCCAAAGACCAGCCAATGAATGGAGGCAGCCATTCAGTGGCAAAGTAGGGGAGCCATTGATGCCTCATTGAAATGAGTTGCGCCCTAAACACACCACCGCCCCCCCCACTCTCCCACAACCCACCTCACTCCATTCATCACAGCTCTGATTGTCAGGGAACCAGAGAGGTAACTGTATGCTTTACTGTGAAGGGACTCCCTCTCCAAAGTGATTGTCTGGCAGCTGTGGACGCTTCCCATCTTTAACCTTTGAAAAGTCTTCAGAGGGAGCCACCATTTTAAGGTGCCCACTCGGCCACCTACATACATTGGCAGTTCTCACCTCTGACGAAGGGGCTGCTGACCTATTGTCCCTCCTATTGTCCCTCCAGTCTCCATTATTAAATGGACAGGATTTCCAGAGGTAGCTACTTAATATGCCATATCCTCAAAAATTGCTCTCTGGATCTTGGCACCAGCAGTTTTGGGAACCCAGCCAGCGTTTTCTCCTGATGGTACGACCAAGACGAGGGAATGGAAAATTCAGCCCAATGAGTCAAAGCGGCTTTCTGCTGAATATTGACTGCACCGTGCAAGTCTAAAGTAAGGATTGCGACAGATGAGGAAGGAGGTGAGATATGGACAAAGCAATTAGTTATGTCTGGGATGGCCTGAAACATTTTAGTTTGGTCACTTGTGCTTATGGTAATAAAATAATCCAGAGTTTCTGAGGGCAATGTAACCAAGGTAACAGAATAACTGGAAGATCAGCGACAAGTAACATTCAGACCACACAAGTGTCAAGTAATGACTGTCTCCAACAAGACCAAATCTAATCGTTTCCCTAACATTCAATGGGATAATAATGGATGGGAATTCTGCAGCGAGTAACTGAGTAACTCGCATTCTGACCACCCCCCCACCCCCGCCCCCCCCCCAAAGCATTTACAAGGCACAAGTCAGGAACGTGATACAATACTCTCCACTTGCCTGGGCGAGTGCAGTTCTGTCAACACTCAAGACACTTCAACACCAGCCAGTACAAAGCAGCCCACTTGATCAGCATCCCATCCACAACCTTTATCATTCAATACCTCCATTGCCAGAATGTAATGGCAGCAGCATGTGTCAAATACAAGATGCACTGCAACAAATCACCAAGGCTCCTTTGACAGCACTTTCCAAATCCACAACGGCTACCACCTAGAAGCACAAAGGCAGCAGAGACAATGGAACACCACGCTGTTCTCACAGCACCTTCCCATGCAGTCACAGGAGGTGCAACACCTGCCCCTTTACCTCCTCCCTCCTCACCCTCCAAGTCACTCACCATCCTGACTTGGAAATGTATCATCGTTCCTTCACTGTCACTGGGTCAAAATCCTGGAACTCCCTTCCTAACAGCACTGTAGGTGTACCTACAACACATGGACTGTAGCGGTTCAAGAAGGCAGCTCACCACCACCACCTTCTCAAGGGTCATTATGGCAACAAATGTTGGTCTTATCAATGATTCTCGCATTTCATGAAAGAAATTTTTAAAAAAAGATTGACAGGGGCCAAGTGTATTTGCTGGCCTCTCATGTTGTTATTCTCTTTGGAAGCAAAATCCATCAATTTTGCTTCCAATTTCCACCCCTCAATCATTTTCAAATGGTTCATCTCCGACACTTCCCTCCCTTTCCTTGACCTCTCTGTCTCCATTTCTGGTGATTGGTCCAACAGTATATTTTACAAGCCCATCGACTCCCACAGCTACCTTGACAACAGCTCTTCATGCCCTGCTTCCTGTAGGGACTCCATCCCATTCTCTCAGTTCCTTTGCCTCCATCGCATCTGTTCAGATATTGCCACTTTCCAAAACAGTTCCTCTGACATGTCTTTCTTCTTCCTTAACCTAGGCTTCCCACCAACCATGGCTGACAGGGTCCTCAACCATGTCCGACCCATTTCCCTCACCTCTGCCCTCACCCCTTCCCCTCCCTCCCAGAACTATGAAAGGGTCCCCCTTGTCCTCACTTTTCACCCCACCAGCCTCTGCATTCAAAGGATCATCCTCCACCACTTCTGATAACTCCAGCATGATGCCACCACCAAACTCATCTTCCCTTCACTGTCCTCCTGTCAGCATTCAGTTGGGATTGTTCCCTCCAGGACAATCTAGTCCACTCCTCCATCACCCCCAACATCCCCTTCCCACAACACCTTCAGATGCAATCACAGAAGGTGCAACACCTGCCCCTTTACCTCCTTCCTCCTCACTGTCCAAGGGCCCAAACACTCCTTTCAGGTGAAGCAGTTCTTCACTTGCACCTCCTTTAATTTGGTCTAACTGCATTCGCTGCTCCCAATGCGGTCTCCTCTACATTGGAGAGACCGAACGCAGGCTGGGTGACTGCTTTGCAAGCATGACCCAGACCTTCCTGTCGCTTGCCGTTTCAACACTCCACCCTGCTCTCATGCCCACATGTCCGTCCTTGGCCTGCTGCATTGTTCCAATGAAGCTCAACGCAAACTGGAGCACCTCATCTTCCGATTAGGCACTTTACAGCCTTCCGGGCTTAACATTGAGTTCAACAACTTCAGACCATCAACTTGCACCCCTTTTTTATCCCTTTTTTCAAAATTCATTTTTATTTTTTATTCTGTTTCATTTTCATTCATTTATTCATTGTTTTATCCCCTTTTCATCCCATTTTCGCTCCATTTTTTTCAGAGGGCTTACCCTTGTCCTGCTATTATCATGTTCTGCTTTCTTACCTAATGCCACTATCAGCACATTTTTTTAGCCCTCACCACTACCATTAGCATTTGTACTTTTGTTCATGATGTCTTTGTCAATCTCTCCTTAGCCCCCACTTATCACTGGCCTTCTATCCAGCTTCACCTGCTCCACCCCGCCTAAACAGTATAAATTTCATCACATTTCTACTTCTCTGTAGCTCTGAAGAAGAGTCATATGGACTCAAAACGTCAACTCTGTTTCTCTCTCTCCAGAGATGCTGTCTGGCCTGCTGAGATTTTCCAGCCTTTTCTGTTTTTGGATGTCATTATTCTTTTGTCAACTTTATGTACCTTTGATGTACTATGATTTAAAAAACTAAAAATTCTTTCATGGGATGTGGGTGTCACTGGTGAGGCCAACATTTACTGCCCATCCCTAATTGCCCTTGAACTGAGTGGCTTGCTAGGCCATTTCAGAGGGCAGTTAAGAGTCAACCACATCGCTGTGGGTCTGGAGTCACATGTAGACCAGACTGGGTAAGGATAGCAGATTTCCTTCCCTAGAGTGCACTAGTGATGTCACGAAACTATAATATATTTCATAATATTATTCTGGGTTTTTGGTTGATTTAATTAGCGTCAGATAGACTGCAGGGTTGAAATTATCAAAAGAAGTTAGGTGTAAAAAGGCATTTGGAATGCTAATGGCTAAACATGGTTGAGGGCAGCATGTAGGGTGTGTTGGGAATTTGCATTTTAAGATAAGTAGAAAGGTGTTTGAGTTCCAAAGGTATGGTAGGATGTTTACAACTAACAAGATAAATAGGGCAAGGTTATTATGTCTATTTTTCCCAAAAGGAAAGAGGCTATACTGACAACAAGAAAGATTTTTTTATATTATGAGAAAAGTAAATTTCCAAAGACCTGTAGAACAATGGAATTTACAGGTTAAAGAGAGAGAAAACATATATAAAGAGGGATGGAAGGCTATGTAGAGGGTGTGACCGTGTGAGATCGAAAGGTGCACTGTGTGAAGCAGTCCTTGGGGAAAAGCCTCCAGCCACTTCAGCAGAAGCCTGCTGCATCCAGTGACTAAAGTTGTGTTACGAGCCTTTGGAATTCCACTATCGACTGGGTGCTTGGTAACCTTGCTGGGTTGATTTTATAATCTCAAATCTATTTTGGACTGTTGCCTTAAAGGGGGTGTGTAGTTGGGAGCTTGTTTTTTGGATCCTAGTCACTAGATTGGTTGGACTTACGCACCCAGGTGGCATGCTTGTTTTTTAAAAATTTTGTTATTAAATGTTTTAACTCAATTTCATAATCTCTAAAGGTGTTAGTGGACTCAATTCTTCTGAATTCAGTGCATAAGCCTTCTTGTCATAAATATAAGTCACAAAACTGCTGTGATAGCGTGTCCAAGTTTCCCACGTAGATTTGATCTGCTTGGCACTTATCATCTGCCAAATCACAACAGTGAACCAGATGGGTTTTTATGACAATTGATTATAGCTTCATGGTCACTATTACTGAGACTAGCTTTCAATTCCAGACATTTTAATTAATTAAATTTAAATCCCACCAGCTGTCAGGGTGAGATTTGAATCCATTCCTGCAGAGGATTTGCCTGGACCAGTCTAATGACGTTACCATTGTCGCGTTGCCCCACTATACAGATAATTTTTATGTTGTGAAAAATGCTGCCTGAAAAGGAGGTGGTAGCAGATAAACTAGCACAATTCAAAAGGAAATTGGATAAATACATAAATTGAAGGGCAATAGGGAATGATCGGGGAGAGGAACTGATTGGTAGCTCATACAGAGAGCTGGCACAGACGCGATGAGCCGAATGGTTTTCTCAGCTGTCTAATTCTATTTATGGACATGCACATTCAGAGAACAGTAATACATTTATCACGTCCACAGCACAGGGAAAAGCTGATGGATTTTCACATTATGACTTTTATTAAAGGGAAGGGAGATTCTCAGTCTGGAACATATCAGCTCAGCATTGCTTTCTCTTCCACAGCTGCTGTTTCGATTCCTCACACCTGAGTTGTCTTTGCTTTAAATGACCTGATTTGAGGAGTAGGCTTAATGAAGGCTTTCTCCTTGTTTAAAAAATGAAATCGAGTTTTAATTTTCAAACAGCGCTGCATTATCTTGCTGGAGACAGACAGCAACTTTCATAAGCCTCACTAAATCCAACTGAAATCATTGAAATGTTTGAGTTTGTTTAATAAAAATAAAAAATGATATCCTCTGTGTCCCTGCCAATTAAAAGATGAAAATAAACATGAATATCTGTCTTTGCCTGATGAATTTCATTCAGTTTGACATCCCAGCAGGGAAATGTGGTGCCTAGTTATTCCAAGTGCTGAATTTATATAACCTTTGTGGTTTGCCTCATATATTTTATTAAATTTCTGAATTTAATATTTCCAACTCACTGAGAGAGAGTGGGATTCCACCTTTGAGTACACAAATGTCATGTTGTATAATTCATAGGCTCGTTTTGCTAAACTGAAATTGCTGCTATTCCCGTTGGGAATAAGTCGCTTTTACCCGGGAATACAGATAAGTTAAAAAGTGCCCGCTTAATTTGATGTCTGAAGAGCAAAATCGATGCAATAAAAATATATGTGACCTAATGTTCTCCAACCAGTCTTTCCTTCAAATTAATGAATGATTGACAGAGTTGCAGGGATAAATCCAATGATTTTCTCGGTGCATCTGTTAAACAAATTAGAAGTATCCAATCCAACTCGCTGAGGCTTATTTGGCAGCATCTCCCAAACCCATAACCTCTGACTACAAAATGCAGGGAGACAGTGGTGCAGTGGTAATGTCACTGGACTAGTAATCCAGGGGAGCAGGCTGATTTTCTGAGAACGTGGGATCAAATTCTGCAATGGCAGCTGGGAGAATTGAAATGTAAATAATTAATAAGCCTAGAATTGAAAGCAAAAAATGGTGACCATGACAACTATTAGTGATCGTCTTAACAATCCATCTGGTTCACTAATGCCCTTTGGGGAAGGAAAATCTGCTGTCCTTACCTGGTCTGGCCTACATGTCACTCCAGACCCACAGTAATGAGGTTGAAACTTAACTGCCCTTCTGAAATGGCCTAACAAGCCACTCAGTTCAAGGGCAATTAGGGATGGGCAACAAATGCTGATCTTGCCAGCAACACCCACATCCCATGAAAGAATTTAAAAAATATAGAAGGACAAGAGTAGCAGATGCATTGGAATGTGGCTACTTTCAAATCACCTTTCAAGCCCCCCGCCCCACACACACACATACACACACACTCACACACACACACATACTCACACGCACACACAAGCACACACCCACTCATACACACACACTCACACTCTCACATTCACACACACTCACACACTCACACACACACTCACACACATACACACACACTCACTCTCATACACACACTCCCATACTCACACACACATACACACACACACACTCACACACGCACACACATACACACACACACACTCACACACATACACACACTCTCACACACACACTCACATTCACACACACACACACTCACACACACACACACTCTCACTCACACACATACACACTCACACACACAATCACACTCACTCACATACACACACACACTGGGAGTAGGATGGGAATTGCGAGCAACTATACCATTAGGTTGGAAAATGAGAGAAAAGGTGGATTTATAGAAGTTGGCGATGATTTTGGAGAACTGCTGGAGGAGTGGCAGCACAGGTTCAACTCCCATCCTGGCTCAGTGAGACATGGGGCCTTCCTCCTCGCCCTACTCCTGAGGATAGAAGGTAACGATAAACCACCACTGATGAAAATTGCCAAAGAAACTGCTGCGGATGAAGCATCAGCAGACAACGAGCCAAGGACCTGCCTTTGGGTAGAACACACGTGATAATGACAATAGGATAAGGACATAAGAAAATCTGGAATGATGCTTGCTTAATCCATGAAGAGCTCCCTTGGATGTGGCATTAAACTGAGGCCCCATGTGCCATCTCTGGCGGATATAAAAGTTCCCAGGAAGAAGATCAGCACCCTGTGGCACCCTGTGCCAGCCCAAACCCACCACACCACCCCCCCCCGCACCTGCACCCCCCCCCCCCCCCCCCCCCCCCCCCCACCCCCACCCCCAACCCCCACTGATGCTCTGGCCAATGCTTATACCTCAATAAACATCACTAAAAATAATTGGTTATCTGGTTTTCATGATCACATTGTTATTTGTGGAATCTTGCTGCGTTTCCTATATTACCACAGTGACTTCACTTCAAAAGACACATTATTGGCTTTAAAGCATTTGGGATGTGCTGAGGTTGTGAAAGGCTCCATATAAATGCAAACTTCCCTCATGTGCAAATTTTTTTTATTGTTCATTCACGGGATGTGGGCTTCGCTGGCTGGGCCAGCATTTATTGCCCATCCCTAATTGCCCTTGTGAAGGTGATGGTGAACTGCCTTCTTGAACCGCTGCAGACCTTGTGGTATAGGTACACAAATAGTGCTGTTAGGAAGGGGGTTCCACGATTTTGACCCAGCGACAGTGAAGGAATAACGATATATTTCCAAGTCAGGATGGTGAGTGACTTGGAGGGGAACTTCCAGGTGGTGGTGTTCCTATCTATCTGCTGCCCTTGTCCTTCTAGGTGGTAGAGGTCATGGTTTTGGGAGGTACTGTCAAAGGAGCTACTGTGCATTAGTGATGGAGAGACTGAATATCTGAGGTGGTGGGTGGGGTGCCAAATAAGTGGGCAGCTTTGTCCTAGATGTTGTTGAGCTTCTTGAGTGTTGTGGGAGCTGCATTCATCCAGGCAAGTGGGGAATATTCCATCTCCTGACTTGTACCTTGTAGATGGTGGGCAGGCTTTGGGGAGTCAAGAGGTGAGCTCCTCTCTGCACAATTCTCAGTCTGTGATCTGCCTTTGTAGCCACAGTATTTATATGGCTGGTCCAGTTGAAATTCTGGTCAATGGTAACCCCCAGAATGTTGACAGTATGGGGTACAGAGATGGCAATGCCATTGAATGTCAAGGGGAGATGGATAGATTCTCTCTTGTTGGAGATGGTCACTGCCTGACACTTGTGTGGCACAAATGTTATTGCCAGCTATCAGTCCAAGCCTGGATATTGTCCAGGTCTTGCTGCATTTGGACATGGACTCTTTCAGCATCTGAGGAGTCACAAATGGTGCTGAACATTGTGCAATCATCAGCAAACACCCCCACTTCTGACCTTATGATGGAAGGAAGGTCATTGATGAAGCAGCTGAAGATGGTTGTGCCTAAGACAATACCCTGAGGAACTCCTGCAGTGATGCCCCAGGACTGAGATGATTGACCTCCAACAACCACAACCATCTTCCTTTGTGCTAGGTTTAACTCCCAACTAGTGGAGAATTTTCCCCCTGTTTCCCATTGACTCCAGTTTTGCTAGGGCTCCTTGATGCCGCACTCAGTCAAATGCTGCCCTTGATGTCAAGGGCAGTCACTCTCACCTCACCTCTTGAGTTCAGCTCTTTTGTCCATGTTTGAACCAAGGCTGTAATGAGGTCAGGAGCTGAGTGACCCTGACAGACCCCAAACTGAGTGCCAGTGAGCACGATATTGGTGAGTAAGTGCCGCTTGATAGCACTGTTGATGACCTCCTTCCATCACTTTACTGATGATGGAGAGTAGACTGATGGGGCGGTAATTGTCTGGGTTGGGTCTGTCCTCTATTTTGCCGACAAGACATACCTGGGCAAACGTAGCAATCAGCAGGAGGCCTCCTTGTCCATGTTTAACCTGATGCCGGAGTCAATGTTGAGGCCTCCCAGCACAACTCCCTCCTCACTGTGTACCACTGTGGCACCATCGCTGGTGGGACAGGACATACATACTCAGGGATGGTGATGGTGGCATCTGGAACATTGTCTGTAAGGTATGATTCCGTGAGTATGACTATGTCAGGCTGTTATTAGGACAGCTCTCCCAATTTTGGAGCAAGCAAGGAGGACATTACAGGGTTGACAGGGGCCAGGGTGGTCCGTCCAATTTCCTCCCTATTAGCCTTCACAGCAGTTTCATACTGGACCATTTCCGAGGACAGTCAAGAGTCAACCACGTAGCTGTGACGTGGGGTAAGGATGGCAGATTTTCTTCCCTAAAATTCCAAATTTATGAGCTGAATTTAAATTCCACCAGCTGCCATGATGGGATTTGAACCCATGGGGAGTATTTTCTCCCCATTGGCTGGGCAGGTTGGGAGCAGGCCTGGCGGGCGTGGAGCTGGTTGCCGCCTACAATCGGCTGCATGCCGCCATTTTACCTGGAGGGGGTTAATTAAGCCCCGCCCAGCATGACGCGCGCCCTCTACCTGTGTGGGCGGGGGTGGTGGGGGGGGAGGAGGGAGAGTCGGGGCCTGCGCTCTTTCACACATGCGCGCCAAAGAGAGCAGAAATCTCCCAAGCTTGGAGCTGCTTCAGGGGGATTAATTTCAGAATGAGAAGTTTTAATAAAGAAGGTAAAAAAATCATTTACACATGTCCCCTCATGTGACGCTGTCACATGAGCTGGGACATGTTCATGACATGGATAAAAGATATTTACTAGTTTAATAAGCCCTTCATGGAACCTCGCCCCGCCCGTGGATGAGGTCCAATGATAAATGCGAAGGCCGCCTGGTCTCTTCGCCTGCCCCAGAACCCCACCCCCCCACCCCCCACCCCCTGTCGACCCTTAAGGTTGGATGGGCAGCCCTGAAAAATTGCTTCATTGTTGTATTAATGGCCTTCACAGGCCTTTGACAGTCCGGCGGGCGTGCGGCCGACTCTGGTGTGCACCAGCCAAACAAAAGATCGGAATGAGGCGCGGTGCCGCTGGGACGCAAGCCTGACATCACCGGGCGTCATCTTACACATCGGAGAGCGGGGCCCACCCCTGCACACCAAACAGGAGGTCCTGGCCCTTGTCCCCAGAGCCTGGGCCTCTGGATTACCGGTCCAGTGACATTACCACCAGCACCATCCCCCCCCCACCCCCTGCTGGATTGTATTGGGCATTGTCTTTATGCAGTGTCTCTAGCTGATTCCCTCCCAGCAGCTCGATTAGGCCTGGGTGAATTATTTATCCTTTGACATCCCCTACAAACGTTGAGTAAAAAAAAATGATCAGTGATGTTAATTCCCCTGTAAACCTCAGCCCAGCTTTGCAACAAGAATTCATTGGATCTCCCTTAAAAGGTTTCAACCTCTGCAAAGTGTACATTGCTTAAAAACCTCAAACTCATCTGTAATTATATCCTAGCTCGCAAATTTAAAAAGAAACCCTGTACCTCTTTAACACACAGGGGCTGTACATGCGGCATTGCTCGTGCAGGTTTGCTACTAAACCAGAAGCAGGATGAGGCACTCCGTGTTTTAATTCTATATATTTCGTTCGGGATGCTGCTTCGCAAAATGAAGATTGCGAAACTCATCAGCGTCAGGGCCGGGATTTTTCAGTCTGCGTATTGGGGGTGGGCCCGGCACTCCAATGTGTAAAATGACGCACGATGATGTCAGGCGTGCGTCCCAACGTCACGATATTTCGGAAGGTAGGTGTGCTATGAGTACAGGTACGTGCCCGCCATTAATTAACGGGTCATTAAGGCCCTCGAGGCGGTGATTGACTGCGATTTCTAGCAGCCTGTGCGATTATCAGGGTGTCGTATGGGCACAACGGGCAGGCGGGTAGGCCACATTTTCAAAAACCTCATCCACGGGAGGGATACGAGGGGTGAGTGGGCTCGCTAATACGAGTTGTTAGTACTTTAGCTCACAACTTGCTGCGGCTTGCTTGGGTGAACAGGACAACTTCATTTCACTTCAGAGCTGCTTTAACAGGAATAACAAGCTTTTCAGTTCAGGGCTCCGGAGGAGGAGTCATACAACTTGGGGCTTTCCAGGTATCAGACGGCCTTCCCTTACCCTGGGAATGGGGATCCTGGTCTCTGCTAAAGGCACCTCCTCTGAGGAGGAAGGGAGGGCTAGAAGGGGGAGGAGGCCAGGTGTCCCTATTCAGCCACCTGGGGGAGGACAGGCGCAGGCACAAGGGGCGCAGGGCCAAGAGGTAGTCCAAGGCGGAAGGGGCCGCAGAAGACCTGCTGTCAGGATATACAGGCGTTTGCAGCTACATCAGTATGTCTGAGGTGCAATGCCGAAGGAGGCTCCGTCTCTCAAGGGATCAGCCCTGAGATCAGCTCCGACTGTGTGGGTGGACACCCCGTGCCAGTGGTGCTGAAGGTCACAGCGGCCCTCAACGTCTATACCTCCGGCTCCTTCCAGGGGTCGGAGGGTGATCTTTTGGAGTCTCCCAGTCAGCTGTCCACGCTTGTGTCAAGCTGGTGACTGTTGCTCTGTTCAGGCATTGACTTTCATTCACTAACGCATGGAAGAGGCCAGCCAGGCTGAGCAAGCCAGAGGCTTTGCCGCAGTTGCTGAGTTCTCCCATATCCAGGGTGTCAACTGCAATAGACTGTACACATGTGGCCATAAAGGTGCCAGCAGGTGAGCCCGGTGTCTTCATCAACAGAAAGGGCTTCCACTCCATGAACGTGCAGATGGTGTGTGACCGCAGGATGCTGATTCTACAAGTCTGTGCAAGGTACCCAGGCAGCTCCCATGACACCTACATCCTCAGACACTCCCAGGCATCAAGGCTCTTCAGTGCTCCAGCCCGACTGGATGGATGGTTGCTGGGTGACAAGGGCTATCCCCTCAGATGGTGGCTCATGACGCCTCTTCACCATCCAAGAACAGAAGCTGAGCAGCGGGACAACAGGAGCCAGGGCACCACAAGGGCTGTGGCGGAGAGAGTGATCAGTCTTCTCAAGATGCGCTTCTGATGCCTGGACCATTCAGGGAGCACACTCCAGTACTCCCCAGATCACGTATCACTGATAGTGGTTGCATGCTGCACTCTCCACAGCCTGGCTCTGGAAAGGGGGGGACGCAGTGGAGGAAGAAGATGTTGACACAGCTGCTCTGGCAGCAGACGATGAGTCCAGAAGTGAGTCCGAGGCTGAGCACGCTCAGGAGAACACTGAGGGGATAGACGCTGACCTGGGCAACCTCCAGGGGGGCAGGGACACCCGGGAGGCTTTAATCCAACGTTCCTTCAGCTAACCCACCAAATATGAATCACTACTACATGCCTGGGCTGCAGGCTCCATACTCGATACTTGAGAGCAACATCTGCCTGGTTAGGAACATTAGCTATGTGCCTTGTCAATAAAACGCAAAGACAAACAAGCCCCTCATAACATCATGGGTTCCCCTTCACCTTCAGAATGAATGAGCCACCCAGAGGCTTATTGAAAACAAACACATTTACTGGTCTGGAGCCTGGCACACAAATCAAATTAAATATAATGGTGTTCGTCTTCACATCAACTTAAAAAGAATTTAAAAGTGGGGCAAAAAAAATCCACCAGTGGTAAGCCCATGGTGCGCCTAAGGTGATTTATATTTACATTTGCGGGTGCTATGTCTAGGTGCTCCCCCCCTCGCTGGCACTATCATTGGAGACAGCCTGCTCACTCTGCTGTCCTGTTGGCCTTGATGACCTTGGCGGGCATCCTCTGGCCTGTGGAGCCTGTGTTGGCCTCGCCTGGGAGGGAGCGGCTAGTGGCACGACTGGCACCTCCCCAACTGCTGCAACCTCTTTGGATGCCACGATCACTGGCAGACGGGCGGAGGAGCTGCTGCCCTGATCTGGAGCGCCCTGAGAGGAGCTTACAGAGACAAAAAGCAGCTCGTACACCAACGACAGGTCGCCTTGGACCTCCCTGCTCATCACTGATGGACAGGCACCTAGCTGGGATACTGGGTGCCCAATCCATCCCTCACACTGACAGTGACCACCTGAGGTCATTGCCGTTGTGAGGGCTTGCAGGTCAGAGCGCATTCCCAGGAAGCCCTGATTGTTCTCCTGGAGGAGCCTCTCCATGAGAGTTGCCACTATCTCCATGGAGGTAGCATTGCACTCGGCCTTGAGGGTTAACGCATTGCTGATGCTCTGCATGGACTCCTCCATCACGGGCACCATGGCACGCATTCCCTCATGTATCTCCGCCAGATCCTCCCGCACACCCACTGGACTTCCAGCGTCTGCTGCCTCGGGGATGACTCCAGAGGCTCATCATCAGCCACCGACTGAGCATGTTCCTGGTCCCCCACAGTCCTCCGACTGCCAGCGCCCTTGGCACTCTCTGCCTCTGCCTGCATCTCGAGCGAGTGTGAAGTGCCCTCACCGTGGCTGTGCACCGAGATACTAGCCGCCGATCTTATTCCCGCCGAGGGGATGGTGCCTGCCTGGCTGAGAGGGTGTGACGCTGGTGTGTTTAGATCCATTGTGTCCTCAGGGGTGAGTGGTGATCCTTCAGGCTCCTGAGACCAAGGGTGTTCTGGTGAGCCTGAAAGGAGGAACAAGGACATGTCATTAGTTGAAGTTGTTACACTGTTACTGTACATGCCTGGCACATGGATCAGGGTGCCCTCGTCTTTCCATTATCAATGGGGATTCCATGTTCAAGACTCACATCAATATAGAGACCACAGTGGGATGGTTGCTGTGACAGACATTTTGACCTCAATGCACTGCACTCTTACCTCCCTGTGGCACCCCAAACTCACCGTGGCCAGATGACCTAGGTGCATGGTGCCCTCCCGCTCCAGTGCCTCCTGCTCGTATCTAGTCAGGATTAGAAGGTGGGGTGGTCCTATGCCAGTCCGCGGCCTCTCTCCGTTATTGTGGGCTGTCTTCTCCTGAACACAGAGCGAGGAGCATTGATGAGTCCACCCTGTACCTGCAGTGCCATTGCAGCCTGGCCAATCCCACCTGAGGGAAACCTCACAGGCCTCAGTTGATTCACGACCCTGGAGCCACAAGGCACCCATTCCAAGCAGCCAGGACTCACCCCCTTGGCCAGATGCTGCTTCATTGACATTTGCCACTCAGACTCTGAGAACTCTGAGGTCTGGGGGGTGAGGGTGGTGAGGGTGGTTGGGGGGTTGAGGGGGAGGCGCACCTAACTGCTGTACTGAGTGACCCAATCCAACACCTTCCCGATCACAGGAGGTCATCAATCCGCTTGTGGCACTGCACCCATGTGCGCCTCACCACCCCATGGGAGATGACCCTGGATGCCACCTCCTGCCAGGCATGTTTGGTGAGGAGGGGGGCCTCCTCCTCCCGTCCCTTGGGGCAAGGATATCTCCAGGAGGGCAGCTGGGCAGTCGTCTGAAAACCTCGGCCCCGCCGACCTGCCCTCCGGCCTGCCCTGTCCTCCATTGACGTCTTGCGTCCATCCTGCTCTGCAAAGTCAATGGCAGCCTTCGCACCATTGTTGAAGAGGCCGCCGGGTCGACATTGAGCTCCCACCCCCGCCCACCTCTTCCCGCTGGTCTCGGAGATGCACATTACGCTGGCTGGGCCTTAATCGGCCTGCCTGCGTAAAATGGCGGTGAGCACCCAATCACGGGCGGAGTTCAGGTTCCAGACCGCCCCCCGCCCTCTCCCACCGAGCCCGTCTGACATGGGAAAAATTCAGGCCCATGACTTGGTTAAAATTGTTGCTTTAATTAGGTAATTTGCTACTTGGGTGATAATAACTTAAAACTTGCAATTAATTTGCACTGTGAAAACTTACTTGATGATTTCGCAATCAAAAGCAATATTCTACTCAAAGCTAATAATGTAAAACCACCGTTGGCCCATATCTCCAACCTACCTGGAAGTGTGCTGAATGTGTCCCCTCCCTACCTTCAGCGTGGTTCCAGTTGCTTAGCAATCTTCTGTTTTTCACTTCAAACTGTTGAGTTTATGGCCTACAAATTAAATCAAGGTGTTAATTCTTCACGTTCACTTTACTTATTGGTTGAGATTTTCCTGGAGTGGGACACCTCATGGCAAACACTAATAGTTAGTCATTTCCCCTTGGCCTAGCGTTGCCAACTGTGAATAAATGTATCCCTGGAGGTTCCATCACCTGACTTGCCCCCACACTCCAGCTATTAGCCAGCCAACACATCCATCCCTTGTGATGTACTGCCTTCCTACGCCAACTGGAAAGCAAAAAGGCTCATTGCCCAATTGGGTGATGCTTGGTTGTCAGCCAAACTGCCTTTTTCCTCCTATTTTTAATAGTTTTATATCTGGTAAAGAGAAATGTTCAAAGAAAATGACTGAAAAAAAAGTATTTTCCATATTCCGGTTAGTTATCTTCAGGTTGGCTCATAGGCGTGTCCTGGAGATTGATCTTCAATTCTTGGAGAGTCCAGGCTAATCCTGGAGGGTTGGCAACCCTGCCCACAACCTTAAGCTCAAAAATCTTAGCCCTGTAACTCGCTGGAATGGCGAGCCAATAACGGCACAGCGAGAGCAATGGGCCACCTGGGACCTTGGTGGACAAGGCCACCCGACAGGCCAAGTCTTTAAACAATGAGGTTTAAGGATTGAGACAGAAACGGAAGAATGATGGAGAATGGGATAGAGTCAATTTGAGAAAGAGAGGGGAAGAAAGATTCCATTAAGAGAGAGAAGAGAGCTAGGAGGGAAAAGTCAGGCAAAAAAATGAGAAATTTAGCATTTGCATTTTTAAAATTTCTAAGGAGAATTTCCTACCTCAGGAATGAGACTGGACATTGTTTAATTTGTTTGCTTTCTGTGCCAGAGGGCTGATTGGTATTGTATTAACCGTGATCTAATTCAACCCAAGTTCTAACTTTCTGCAATGCGTTTAATTTGAGCTCAATGTGCAAATCCAGCAAGTTTTTAAACATAACTGGGAGGTCGAGGGACGAGATGCTGTTTAAAGGAGGTTAAATAGTAAAGCGATGTAAATCATTCAGCAAACTTGTGGTGATTCAGGGGCCATTTCTTCCTTGCCACAAGTCATTGGATGACTTACACACCAATAATGGCTTCCGAGCAGCTGTTCCAAGAAGGGGTAAAGCCTACTCTGCCCAAAAATTCCTCTCCCTCGATGCTGCTCTGCATTTCTTCCGGGACTTCCTGTGCATGGCTTTCCCAGGAAGGCAGAGTGCAGCGTAGAGTCGGGCAAAAGACAGGACACCATCCCCCCCTTTTTATGGCACTAGCTACCGTTTGGTAAGTTTAAAGGTTGAGTGTGAATGTTACTGAATGGATGAATGTTCGTGAATGGGTAAGTGAATGAATGAGTGAACGAATAGTGCGGTAGGGTGGGTAGGTGGGTAGGATGGCAGCTGGGTGAGGTAAGTGGGTAAGTGAAGTGGGTAAGTTGGTAAATGGGTGGGGTGGAGGTGAGTGAGGTGGCAGGTGGGTGAGGTGCTAGGTGGGGCAGGTCAGGAGGGGTAGTCAGTTTGAGTAATTGGGGATTCAGTCTGGATACTGCAAAGGCTACGGGCCCTGACAATATTCCAGCAACAGTACTGAAGACTTGTGCTCCAGAACTTGCCGTGCCCCCTAGCCAGGCTGTTCCAGTACAGCTACAACACTGGCATCTACCCGGCTATGTGGAAAATTGCCCAGGTATCTCCTGTACACAAAAAGTAGGACAAGTCCAATCTGGACAATTACCGCCCCATCAGTCTACTCTCCATCATCAGTAAAGTAATGCAAGTGGCACTTGCTTAGCAATACCTGCTTACTGATGCCCAGTTTGGATTCCGCCAGAGCCACTCAGCTCCTGACCTCATTGCAGCCATGGTTCAAACTTGGACAAAAGAGCTGGACTTCTGAACACCTACCATTCACCCACCTGCCACTTCACATACCTACCACCTCACTCAGCTGCCAGCTCGCTCACCTCCCCCCTACCCATTTACCAACTTACCACTTCACTTACCCATTTAACTCACCCACTCTACCCTTTACCCAGTTACTCCACCCACCTGCCCACCCTACCACACAATCCATTCACTCATTCATCCACTTACCCATTCACGAACACTCATCCATTCAGTAACATTCACACTGAATAAGAGTGACTGCCCTTGACATCAAGGCAGCATTTGACAGAGTGTGGCATCAAGGAGCCCTAACAAAACTGGAGTCAATGGGAATCGGGGGAAACTTTCCACTGGTTGGAGTCATGCCTAGCGCAAAGGAAGATGGTTGTGGTTGTTGGAGGTCAATCATCTCAGCTCCAGGACATCACTGCAGGAGTTCCTCAGGGTAGTGTCCTCGACCCAACCATCTTCAGTTGCTTCATCAATGACCTTCCTTCCATCATAAGGTCAGAAGTGGGGATGTTCGCTGATGATTGCACGATGTGCAGCACCATTCCTGACTCCTCAGATACTGAAGCAGTCCATGTCCAAATGCAGCAAGACCTGGACAATACCCAGGCTTGGGCTGACAAGTGGCAAGTAACATTCACGCCACACAAGTGTCAGGCAATGACCATCTCCAACAAGAGAGAATCCAACCATCGCCCCATGACGTTCAATGGCATTACCATCACTGAATCCCCCGCTATCAGCATCCTGAGGATTACCATTGACCAGAAACTGAGCTAGACCAGTCATATAAGTACTGTGACTACAAGAGCAATTCAGAGGCTAGGAATCGTGCGATGAGTAATTCGCCTCCTGATTC
Source organism: Carcharodon carcharias (assembly GCF_017639515.1). Lineage (NCBI taxonomy): Eukaryota > Metazoa > Chordata > Chondrichthyes > Lamniformes > Lamnidae > Carcharodon > Carcharodon carcharias. The sequence continues at coordinate 180,650,240 of NC_054472.1, read as the reverse complement.
CCCAAAGCCTGTCTACCATCTACAAGGTATGAGTCAGGAGTGAAGACCCACTTGCCTGGATGAGCGCAGCTCCCACAATGCTGAAGAAGCTGGACACTGTCCAGGACAAAGCAGCCCGCTTGATTGGCACCACATCCACAAACATTCACTCCCTGCACCACCGGTGCACAGTACCAGCAGTGTGTACCATCTACAAGTGCACTGCAGGAATTCACCAAGGCTCTTTAGACAGCACCTTCTAAACCCACAACCACTACCACCTAGATGGACAAGGGCAGCAGACAGATGGAAACACCACCAACTGGAAGTTCCCCTCCAAGTCACTCACCATCCTGACTTAGAAATATATCGCTGTTCCTTCACTGTCGCTGGGTCAAAATCTTGGAACTCCCTTCCTAACAGCACTGTGGGTGTAACTACACCACAGGGACTGCAGTGGTTCAAGAAGGCAGCTCTCCAACACCTTCTCAAGAGCAACGAGGGATGAGCAATAAATGCTGGCCCAGCCAGTGAAAAGCCCACATCCTGTGAATGAATAATAAGAAAAAAGTTGTGTCGTTACTAGGGAGTTAGATTAGGTTTTAATCTGTCTAACATTTCCTGTGTAACTATCCAGTTAAGTATTGCAGAACTGTCTGAAGCTTCCGACTCTAACTCAGGTTTATGCCCAAACCTGGTGTTTATAGTTCGCCAGAAATGGCTCCATGGGAGCCCAGCTGATGGGCCTGCTGGGACTTGTAAGCACGTAAATATGAGTTGTTTGGCTGCGAGACTGACACAGATTTTTACCCTTATATGTTTAGAGCTGTTCTGAGCAGGAGTGAAGCCTGCCCAGGAGAGCAACCCTTTATGCCAGTGTCAAAGGAGTCCATCAGCCCTATCACCCTTGGCTCTACTCACCCCCAACCTCAACTCCGCTCATCCGCCTCACCTCCCTCTAGCTCTGCCCACATCCCAACACTTCCCACTCTGGCATCACTGGCTTCCTCTGACATTAACTGGACTAAGGAGCTAGGGATCCCGAGTGGTGAACTGGGCGTTCAAATGGGTTGAGCAGAGGTGGGAGCAATGGGGTCGAGCACAGCTGGTTGTCTGGGAGGTGAGCAGAGTTGGGCTGTGGAAGAGGGGATGAGCAGTGCCAGAGGTGACAGGATTAGTGGGAGGTAGAATCTAGAATTAAAATTCAATGACAGATACATTTAAAAATTCTGAAAGCCACTGAACTGAAGGAAGACCTCAAGTGTCTTCAGTTTGTGGCGTGAACGGGTGTGTGGCATTGCATAACACCACTAGGGAGGTCAGGGTGTCACTGCTCACCTCACCAATGGATCCACGCAGCAGCCAAGAGAGGGAGTTCCTAAGGCTCCAATGCAAAAAGGTAAGATCACAGTTTTGAATATGGTCAATATGACGTGCACTCCCACCCCACCACAGACCGGGAGATACGACCCATAATATTGGAGCCTCTTGTGAGACAGTTGATACACTATTGTTCTGTTGTGGGGATACAGTCCAGTCATTATTTTACTGGATCGATAACTCAGTAGCATGTCGGCTCTGTCATGTTCAATTGTTCAGTTGTCTTTGATGATGTTAGTCTGACAACTGACCTACGCCCACTGTGCTTGATTGGTTAAACCTGGGTGATGACTTAGCTAAAGTAAACAGAGAAATAACTAAAAGCTGAGCTGGGATAAATAAGCATGAGTGCAGATACTCTGTGATGTAGAGATATTTTAAAATTCTAGTAAGTAAACCGTTGCACACTTAGAAACTAGTGTCATCTCTGCATTGCTCTGAGATATATGAAATATACAGCAAACTTGACTGTAATAAACTTGGATTACCAGGCAGGTTTCTTGTAAGAAACAGTAAACTTTATTTACAGAGCTCCTGATGAAGCTAAGTGTTTGTTCCAAGATCAAGGCTAGAACACTGCGCCCCTAAGATCACCCACACTTAGGGCTGATTCGTCTGTACAGTCACATGATCCCCATAACAGTATGAAAGCTTTAACTCACAATTACTACACTGGTGATACACAATAGGCTTAAGTCCCACTGTTGCAATTTAAGAGTTTTGAAATAACCTATAAATAAAATAAAACTGATATCAGTGAAATCCATCTTCAAAATCCAATTTGTTTTCTAATGTAATTTAGGGGAGAGAATCTGCCATCCTTGCCTTGTCTAGTTTGCATGCGATAGCCTCACTATTATTCCTATTGCAAGACCCAAGCTATTAAATTTAGCTCAGCTTTTGAAATAATTACCTCAAACTCACATTCATTTACAGTTAAATTTGGCACAAGGTTCATCTGTTAGCTACAGAGTGACAAAAAGATTTAAAACTGGGAAATATTAAAATAGACCAAGCTGATATTTTAGGTATTGAATAGCACAAGCATGTTGAGGTAGTGAAGTCATGACTGAAGTGGGGTTAAATATGGACTAGAGTCCTCATCTTGGCGAAAGCATCATGAGCAATTCCTTCATTCATCCTGGATAGCCTCCAAGCAGCCCTGTACATGGCTTGCTGACATCTAAACTGTTTGCTAATTCCGCACACAACAGACTGTGATCTGACCCTCCATGTCAGCTCAACCAACTGACAGTGCAGTGCATGCCAAATCCCACATCTGCAGGCAAACAAACTTACAAAACACAACGAATGTCCTGGGAGTCTTAATTTCCTGATACCTTTCCTCCATTCTTCAGTGTAATTTGACAATGGGTACCTTCCTTCCTTGTAGCTCTTTAGTTTTCCCAGCCCTGATGTTGCAGAGTCTCAGATGGCTTAATGTTTCCCCTGCTGTTCACTGTGGCTCAATTGGTAGCACTCTTAGCTCTGAGTCAGAAGGTTTTGGGTACAGACCCCGCTCAAGAGGCTTGGTCGCAAAATGAAGACTGACACTCCAGCGCAGCATTGAGGGGAAGCAGGACTATCAGGGGGATTGTCTTCACAAATGAGAAATCTGCCCCATCAGGCAGGTGTAAAAGACCCCGCTGCACCATTGGAAGAACATCAATGCAATTCTCCCTCCAAAAATTTATCACCTCACAACTCTCTACATGAAATTTCATTTGCCCCTTTGTCTGGCTATTTCACCAATCAGTCAACGTCCTCGATCCTGAAGTCTGTCACTATCTTCCTCGTTGCTTACTACATTTCCAATTTTTATATCATGTGCAAACTTTTAAATTGTGCCATGTGTAGCAAGGTCCTGGTCAATAGAGGTCAACTGAGATGCTGGTGGTGCTCTTGTAGCCCAGCTGGAAGTGCTCTTACCCCTGGCTCAACACGTTGTGGGTTCAAGTCCCACTTCAAAACAAAACACCTAGGCTGACACCCCAGTGTAGTACTGAGCTGGTGCCGTCTTTAGTTGGAAATGGTGGCATAGTGGTAGTGTCACTAGCCCAATAATCCAGCAGCCCAGGCTAATGCTCCGGGGACATGGGCTCAAATCCCATCATGGCAAATGGTGGAGTTTAAATGCAACTAGTTAAACCTAGAATTGAGAAGCTAGTAGCTATAAAAGCACGAAACTATTGCTGTAAAACCTCATCTGGTTTGCTAATGTCGTTTTGGGCAAGGAATCTGCCATCCTTACTTGGCTTGGTGTACATGTGACTCCAGACCCCCAGGTTAATTCTTAACTGCCCTCTGAAATGGCCTCACAAGCCACTCAGCGCAAGAGCAATTAGGGATGTGCAACAAATGTTGGCCTTGCCAGTGACACCTGTATCCCATTAAAGAATAAAAAATTATGTAACAGGCCCTCATGCACTGTCTGGACACGCCATGGGGGGTTCCTGCCATTGGGATAAGCTGGTGGCCCCCAGGGGGAGGCTTCCTCTGTAGGAGTTCTCCCTCTTTACACCAGGGGTTTGGTATGGAGAGCGGTTTGTGCAATAGGAGATTAAGTCGGTTCATTGACTCCCAGGCCACCTTTAATTTCTGCTATCTTAAGGAGTCCATGTTCCATGTATATATGGGCTGTGTGGGGTTGCAGCCCCACTTTTGTTAGTTGTGGGGGCTGCTTCTCATGTGTTATTTGCACTTCAGACATGAATAGGTTAGTGCAGTTCCTTTTCTCTCAGTTGGTAGCACTCTCCCAAGTCAAAACATTGTGGGTTCACATGTAAAAGGCTCGTGCTGACGGAATGAGATTCAGTGAGATTGTACTGACAGAATACAAGAAATGTGGTTTGGCCTAAATTGGAGACAGATTGCATCCTAATTTACAAGAACAGATGGACAAAAGAGAATTAATTAGAGCTGAACTTCCTGGCACCTCCATCCAAGAACTATGTGTTCTGCGGGTGCAAGGGAAGAAGGTCAGATATCTATGTCATTACCCTCTTTAAGATTTTCCCAGTATTCTCAGGGCTTGTCCATAGTGGAGGGGTGGGGCAGAATCTGACCCTGTTCCATTTTGTCTTTAATTCATTCACAGGATGTGGGTGTCGCTGGCTAGGCCAGCACTTACTGCCCAACCCTAATTGCCCATGAGAAGGTGGTGGTGATCTGCCTTCATGAAATGGTTTAGAGTGATGTAAGTAAGTTAGGAGATGAGATGTTCCCAGTTTTCCCAGGTGTCTGTTTGGAAAGCTTGGTTGGGTAGCCAAGTTCTGGTATGCCCAGATAGAGCTGGCAGTGTGAATCTCTTGCACCACTTCCACCCCTATCCTTATACCCGAAACCCCCACTGACCAATCTCCGTCATGATCTTTCAGATCCCAATCACCCAAACCTAGAGTGGCAGCTGGATGCTTCTTGATGGTGTTGTTTTAGAGTGCATTATTAGCCACAATACTAGAAAGATATCCTGCTCTTCTTTGAAACATGTAATCTTTCATTTCCACCTGGACAGGACAGATGACAGCTTAGTTTAACAATTCACATCATTCTTTCAACCCAATGGTGTAGTGCAGTGGAGTAACCGTTGTTGTGGATTCCGATCCTATACTGGCAAGTTATGAAATTGAGTTGTTACATTTGCTTAACTAACTCGATTGAGTTTTCTGGTGAGGGAACAGAGAGGGCTGATGAAAGGTTAATTCAGTTACGCGGTGTACGTGAGCTTCCAAAAGGTGTTTGAATTTTTAAATAGGTTTGAAGCTCATGGAGTAGAACTGGCAGTGGCAGCATGGATACAAAGTTGGCTGAACGGTGGGAAGTAGTGGTGGACGGCTGTGTCTTTGGATAGGAGAAAGATCAACAGTGGGGTTTCCCAAAGGTTGCCACCAGGACCACTGCTTTACTTGATATCTATGCATGACCTAGACTTGGGTGTACAGGGCTCAATTTAACAAGTTGCAGCTGACAAAACTTGGAGGTATTGTGAACCGTGAGGAGGATAGTGATAGGCTTCAAGGACAGAGATAGACTGGTGGAATGGGTGTACGCAAATTCTCTCACCTAGAAACCTGTGGATGCTCAGTCGCTGAGTATATTGGAGTCAAAAATGATATGTTTTTGGATACTGAAGGCTGAATTTTACAAGGGGGTGGGGGGCATATTGCTTGCTCCCTCACCCATCGGTAGAAGTGTTGGTTGCTTTTAATAAGGACCACCCTGCAGCAATAATAGGCTGTGGTCACCTTAACAAGTTGAGAGTGAAACTTCCAGCCCTCAGTGGAAGGAAGTCTTGCCCTGGAGAGCTGTTAGCCAACCTGATTGACTGGCAGCTCCTGCAGTTCCAACAGTGCCAGAAGTCAGGAACGAAAATAAAAAATGCTGGAAAAGCTCAGCAGGTCTAACAGCATCTGCGGAGAGGAAGACAGTTAACATTTCGAGTCCTTATGACTCTTCTTCAGCGGGGTCTGGCTTTGACCTTAGCGCTAGACTTCATTTGTGGTGACTGTTGGAGCCACAAGCAGTTCCACAAAGAAAACAACTTTTGGATGCTGGAGTGAGGTGAGTCCGGGCTCTTTGGGTGGCAAACGATCAGGTGCCCTAGGGAGGGATGGGAGGGGATTTTGAGGGTTGTATTTTGGAAGTTGAGGTGGGAGGCACAAAGGGACAGCTACCATTTTGGGGGTGTACCCCCAATGTGCACAGGGCACCCCCACTTCCTTCCCACTTTTTCACCACATTTGATGAAAATGTGAGCTTCCCACTTTCATCCAGCTTCCACTGCCCAGTGAATTATGTGTATTATGGCAGTGGGTGCAGAATGAGGCCCTTAATTACCAATGAATTGGTCAGTGAAGGGCCTCAGAGCAGGTGCTTTAGTGGCCACCTTACCCAGAGCCTGTAATATGGGGAATGGATCGGGGTGAGCTGGAGCACGGTGGGCTAGCTACCCATCTTACTTTACCGGCCCAGATTCCCTCCCTTACCTCGATGTGGGGAGCCTTTAAATTAAACCGCTAAGGGAATCAAGGAATATGGGAGCAGCGTAGGAAAGTGAAGTTGAGGTTGAAGTTCAGCTATGATTCTATTGAATGGGGCTGTATGGGGCTGTGTGGCCTACTCCTGCTCCTATTTCTTTTGTTCTGACTATAAGGAAATTAATAAAAAATGTGGAGTAGAGCCAAATTGTGTATAGCAATGAGCTGCAAACAATTAAACAAATGAACAGACACCAACCATCAGGCCAAGTTGAGAAAACTGTTGTAAAACATCCTGGGGGTCACCATTGACTGAACTGGACTGGACTAGCCAAATAAACACTGTGGCTAAAAGAGAAGGTCATAGTCTAGAAATCCTGCAGTTGGCAACTCACCTCCTGACTCCCCAAAGCCTGTCCACCATCTACAAGGCACAAGTCAGGAGTGTGATGGAATACTCCCCATTTGCCTTGGATGAGTGCAGCTCCAACCACACTCAAGAACTTGACAGAATCCAGGATACCAAGCCTCCTTAGACAGCACCTTGCAAACCCACGACCACTACCATCTGAAAGGACTAGGGCAACAGCCACATAGGAACAGCACCACCTGGAAGTTCCCCTCCAGGCCACTCATCATCCTGACTTGGAAATATATCGCCGTTCCTTCACTGTTGCTGAGTCAAAATCCTGGAACTCTCTCCCTAACAGCACTGTGGGTGTACCTACATCACAGGGACTGCAGCGGATCAAGAGGGCAGCTCACCACTGCCTTCTCAAGGGTAACTAGGGATGGGCAATAAATGCTGGCCTAGCCAGTGACACCCACACCCCATGAATGAATTTAAAAAAAAGATGGTTAATTAATATAGTTATGGAGTAGAAAAGCAAAGAAGTATTAGTAAACCATTATAAAATTATTTGATCTCAAGTGAAGTGTTGTGTTCAACTCTGGTACCTGCACTTTAAGAATGATGTCAAGGTCCTAGAGAGAGTGCAGAAGAAATTTACTGGAATGGTACTGGGCATGAGGAACTGCAAGTATATAGAGAGGCTGGAGAAACTGGAGTTGTTTCTCCTTAGAGCAGAGATGGTTAGGGAAAGATATGATGAAAGTGTTCAGAATCATGAAAGGGTTGACAGAGAAATTGTCTCACCGGCAGAAGTGTTGGCAACCAAAGGACATAGATATAAGTAAAGTATCATCATAAATGGTCCCAGAGTGTGTTTAACAGAGACAACAGGAAACAAGGCATCCTGGAACTTTCAAACATTTATTAACTCTTTACAACTATTAGTCGTTTGGTCATATAGAACTTGAGTATTTCTGAAAAAAGAAACATGATGTCTAAACCTTTCATCTTGCACTCATTAAGACAGATTGCAAGAAAACCAATAGTAAAGGGAACGATAATTTATACAGCATGAGGAGAGAGTGCTGATAGGTTGGCAAATGGGCTCTGATTGGTAGAGGCATTGCCATGGAGAATGCAACAGGGAACAGTTAACTGCCAAGCTCAAACCTTTATTTTTGTTAATTTTGCATTCTATCCTGATGAGTGCAAGATGAAAAGCTTAGACAGCAGGTCTCTTTTTTCAGTACTAGGCAAATATGTACAGTGATAGATAAGCACAAGGCTCCTTCCAGAAGAATCTCTTTCTGAGTTCCAGTGATACTTGATCTGACATCACCGATGATGTACATTAGCTATTAGCATAATAGCTATTAACCCTTTATAACTACATCCCCCAAGCCTCTAGTTCTACTCATTAAATATTTACACATTCTACTAGCCCCGTCCCCACAGTGCCTCTTGTGGCAATGGCTTTAATCCCTGACCATGTTCTCGGCTCTCTTAGAAGACATATGTTATCCATATTCTTCCCAGCATGCACTTAAATCAATAGACAGAGATTGTTGTTCCTGGTGTATGGTAGAAAGCTGATGAAAGCCGATGATTCTCTTTCCTTCTTCCTTTCTGTACCCTCTTTGTCTGCTGTGCCACTGGTTTCTCTTTCTCGAAGGAATGAGACTTGGGCAGCTTCTGTTAAGGTTTGCCTAGCTGTAAGTGGGTCAGCAATTTTCTGACCCAGCAATTCCGTTGCCAGGCCAACCTCTCCATTGCTTAAGTACATGTGATGCTTCCTGTGCAAGGAACGAAGTGCTGCGCAACACCAACATCACTTTCAGGAATTAATTGGATGGACAAACAGAAGAATGACGATTATTCTCATGTGGACTTGATGATACTTTTTTAAACGCTGTAGCATTTTGTCTTTCAGTTTGTGGTTGTTCGGACTGCACACACTCTGCTTTTGCATCAGCCTGAGTTTGCTGTTCACTAGGTATTGGCATCTCATGAGCTTCAGCAGTCAAGGCGACATCTGGAATAGAGCTGAATGTCACCTCGGGTTCTGTCACTATTTAGTATTTTCCTGGATTACGTTGTTGTTCTGCCGCCTTTACTAGATTCAGAGAAGCTACACTTCTTTGTACATTGGGAGTGTGTGTGCGACCAGTAGCTAGTACATCAGCAGCTTCAGTCAGCATCTCTTCAGCCTTGACACGAGTCAGCTTTTTGCTCTGCAATTGTCTCACTGGCCATTTCAGAAGCTTCTGTTCTTGGTTTCTTTTCGTGAAAGCCAGTGCCCATGTCAGGTTGTTCTATGTCATAGGTGCCCTTACCAGGATAGTCTAGGGCCTTGGCATCCCGGTCACATTAATCAGTAATGTTCTGGTCACACTATTAGTGGTATCTTGGTTGTCGTCCTCAATCACCCTCTCTCCAAAAAGAAGTGCGAGGTCCAGAATTCCCTCCTCTGGCTGGTCTCCATCGTCAGTGATGGTCTGCTCTCCTTTCTGATCCACCCTTCCCTCAGAGAGTAAAGTAATTTCCAGAATGTCCTCCTGTGGCTGCAGGGGTGGAACTTCCCCTGCGGAGACCAGTTCAAACCATTCTGGGTTGCCTTGGTTTGCTACTGCAAGTGGTGAATGAAGGAGCTACAACTGTATATAAGCTTCTCTGCTTAATCACAGAATCAGAATCACCATGGTGCAGAAGGAGACCATTCAGCCCATCGTGTCTGCACAGTAAAGAGCAATCTTGATTATGAATAGCGTACAGGTTGTTGGTAAATTCTCTGCCATCACATCAAAGTGTAGCAGTCCCTTGCACCTTCAGTGCGATGCCCCCTAAACCATGGAAATGAGCAATAGAGGTTCAAGGGGCTGAGGCCTCAGCCGCTGTACAGTATCAGAAAGGATGGGCACTCCTGAGCCTGTGTCCAACTTAAAATTGGTTTTGTGGCCATTGACTACAATAACGCACTTCAAGAGTTCACCTTGGATTTTACAAGTTCACCCAAGAAAGGTATTTTGTATTCATCTGTATCTTTGACTTCCTGGACACTGCCTGATCTGATTGGTCTCCCTTTAAATGTTGCAGTAGGAGGTTTGCTTTTTACAGCACATACTTTAGCATGGCCTTGCCTCCTGCAGCATTGACACTCTGCATTTATGGCCATACAGCCTTTGCACAGAAAGGGTTTTATCTCACCACAATGGGAACACTGGATAATGGTGGCGACTGGTCCCTCTTCACTCTGGGTCTGCTTTTTAGTTGGTGCGCTGGTATCTCTATTATTCACAAACTGGACTGAGTCAGTTGCCTGACTCCACAGAGGTTCTCTATCACCCCAGATTAAGTTCTGCTTCCATAGATCAGCCTGTCTAGCTAATTTAACTGCCTTGGATAATGTTAGTTCTTCTCTGAGCCACAAAAAATCAGATAGGGCTTTGTGAAACACACCCTCCACAACATGCGTTCGCCCTTTATGGTCCCATGCTCTCAACTATCAGCCAAATGATGCAAGTCATTACTGAAAAAAATCAATACTTTCTCTGGATTCCTGAGTGCACATTTCAAACCTTGCCCAGGTCTATGAAGGCTGAAATAGGAATTGAAGGCTTAATGACCTCTTCATAGGTTATTAACACCCTGTCTTATTAAAATGTCATCTGCACTGCTATCAATAGAATAGAGGGGTGTGCTGACCTGTTCTTTATCAGGCTTCTGCACTAACTCCAAAGCAGTCCTATACCTGTTGAAACTACAATGCCAGTTTTGCCAGCGTGCTATTTAGTGAGGGCCTTGCACAGGGTCAAAGGTGTCTGGAAGAGGTAGATCCTTTTCCATGATTGTTATTTTAATTGATTCTTTTGGACTCCATCAGCACTTTTCTTTCGGATACTTTGCCGCAGTCGTTCACTCACTGCTTTATTTTCAATAGCTTTCATTGCCCCACCACTGGCAGTTTCATTGAGGATCCTTGCTATTCGGTAAATTTAACGGTGTCACCAGACAGCATCATCATAAACAGTCCCAGGGCGTGCCTAACAGAGACTGCAGGAAACAAGACATACAGGAAATACCAAACATTTATTAACTATGGGCAGAATTCTTCGGTCGGTGTGTGTAGGGGTGGGCCAGACACACCGACACGCAAAATGACGCACGATGATGTCTGGCATGTGTCCCAACGTCATCTCGCGCCATCGCCTATTAAGGCCCTTAAGAAATTAATTAAAGTCCTTAAGCTTGCTGCCCGTCCAACCTTCAGGCGAACAGGCCAAGCGGCCTTCCTGTTTTTCAGGAAACCTCATCCACAGGCAGGATGAGATTTCCTGAAGCTTTTATAAAATCAATAAATAAAACTTCCCCCCCTTTACAAACATGTCCCAACTCATGTGACCACAGCCACATGAGGGGACATGTTTGAATGAATTTTTAATTTGATTCTGCCATGATTTTATTATACATTTAATCTCCCTGAGGCAGCTCCGTGTCTCAGGGAGATTGCTGTGCTCTTTTGCGTGTATGCGTGAATGAGCGCAGGCCCCGACTCTCCCTCCTCCCCACCCCCCCTGCCCGCACAGGTAGCGCTGAGCACAATCGGCTGTGCGTTACGCTGGGTGGGCCTTGATTGGCCTGCCTGCATAAAATGGCGGCACCGAGCCAATCGCGGGCGACGATCGGCTCTGTGCCCGCCCCCGCCTGTTCACGCCCAGCCCTCCCGCCATAGGAAAAACCCTGATCTATATACAACCAGGTCCAGGGATAGATAAGCACGAGGCTCCTTCCAGACACACCTCTCTCTGAGTTCCAGTGACATGTGACCTGAAGTCACTGATGATGGGTGTTAGCTATTAGCATAATAGCTATTAACCCTTTGTGCTACATTAAGGTAATTGGCAAAAGAGGCAACTTGAGAAAACATATTGTTACGCAATTGCTGCGATCAGGAAAGCACCGGCTGAAAGGGAGGTAGTGGCAGATCCAATCAAGAGGGAATTAGACAAATAGACGAAGGGGTTGAAAACGCAAGGCTATGGGGTAGGGCAGAGGAAATGGGATCAGAAGTTCCAATAAAGAGCCGACACTGACACGATAGGAAGAACAGTCTCCTCCTGTGCTGTATCATCCTACGATTCTGTGATTCTAAATGACCAGGCCATCTGTTTTAGTGAGATTGATTGGCCAGGGAAACTTCCTTGCACCCCCACAAAATGACACTGTGGGACCTTTCACATGCTCCTGATGGAGCCTCGGTTTCAAGTTGCATCCAGAATTTAGCATCTCTGACAGCCATGGACCAAATTGCCAGTTAAGTGCTCGGGTCTCTGAAATAGATCTTAAACCTACCAATCAGGTGCAAGAGTGACCATTGTAACCACCCCCCCCCCCAGCCCCCCAACATCCCATCGCAACCCTGACCTGAATAGGCCCTCGGGGATCAGGAGTTAATACATAATGCAGAGTGAAGCCCCAGTGTGTAAACTACCAGTGGCCACGGGAGCCCTCTGTTTCTCGGATGAGGGATCCAGCACTACTGGGGCCATTAAAAAGAGTGTTGCAATTGTTAAAACTTTGTTTCATTTTGAGGGCCCAAAACACTTGCACAGCACGGCACAGTGTGGGAATACAGCACCAGTGTGAGAAAGCATCAACATTTTTCTGATTCAGTGGCATATGGTGCTGGCAGAAGTGAACGGAGGGTAAGCTGTCCTGGTTGGCACTGCAGGGCACCATCCTTGCAAGCGATTGGTGTCCAGAATGCATCACAGGAGATAGCATTCTGCATCAATGGTGTGTCATCTCAGAGAACCTAGCTCCAAATGTGAGAAAACTTTATAAATCAGAGAAAAGTACAGCTACGCAACACTCCCTCCAACCAAGTGGATGGGCTAAGTATGCAAATCCTTCAAATCGAGATGACCTTTACAGCAATTTACAAGTTTACCACTGCCATGAAAATATGATAATTTTCATAATGTTATTGTAATTTATTGTAAAGTTATGTTAATAGTGGGGTTTGAATTAATTTCTCTGTATGTAGGTGTGTGTGTGGGGGGGTTTTAATTGAATTACAGACAGCTGGTCTGGGTGCTTTGATGTATCAGAAGGGAAACTAGGTTTGAAATGCTGAAGATGTAAACGTGGCTGAAGTTTTAGAATGCGAGGTGTGAAGAGCATTTGCATTTTTCGATAAACCAGAGTAGTGAATTTCAAAGAGATGGTAAGGTGTTACCCTTAGCCAATTGAGGCTAAGCCAAACAGTGTGTTTATTTTTCCCAAAGATTACTGATACTAGGAGTGCTATGAAAGATTTATATTATGGAAAAAGTAAAGTTGCAAAGACATATTGGAACAATGGGATTTACATTAAAAAAGGAGAAACATGTATAAAGGAGGCGAGGTTATGTGTGAGGAAGAAGGCATTATAAGATCCAACAAGTGTGAAATGCCTCCAGCCTCCATGTACCAAGCTGCTGTCTCCAGGAACCGAAGCTGAGAATCCATTTTTAATATCACTGTCCAGGATATTGTGTGCTTTGCCTGAATCTGTTGAAATCTATGTTGTTTTATTGTTGCCTTCACGGATTTATAACTGGGACCTAGATTAATTAGGGAATTTAGGAGTTATTGTGGTAATAATTTGTAGACCTTTGTATATGCTTAAAATCTTTTTTTTATTAATAAATATTTTGTAAAAAAAAACCTCTAAAACTCATTGGAGGCAGTCCAGAGAAGGTTCACTTGGTTGATCCCAGGTATGGAGGGATTTTCTTATGAGGAGAGGTTGAGTAGGTTGGTCCTGTACTCATTGGAGTTTAGAAGAATGAGAGGTGACCTTATTGAAACATATAAGATTCTTAGGGGGCTTGTCAAGGTAGATGCTGAGAGGTTGTTTCCCATTTTGGGAGAGTCTAGGACCAGAGGGCATAATCTCAGAGTAAGGGGTCGCCCACTTAAAACAGATGAGGAGGAATTTCTTCTCTCAGAGAGTAGTGAATCTGTGGAATTCTTTACCACAGAGGGCTGTAGAGGCTGGGTCATTAAATATATTCAAGGCTGAGATAGACAGATTTTTAATCAGTAAGCAAATCAAGGGTTATGGGGAAAAGGCAGGAAAGTGGACTTGAGGATTATCAGATCAGCCATGATTTCACTGAATGGCAGAGCAGATTCGATGGGCCAAATGGCCTACTTCTGCTCCTGCATCTTATGGCCTTATGGTCTTACCAACACCTTGGCACTTATTGCACTAGCTGGTGGAAAGGACATGCTTTTTTTCCAGCCGTAGAGTTTGGCTGACCACTCAGCATCACTATAGGCTTACTCGCCTCACTCTGGGGAAAATGTGGCCACTCTTCATTTTGATACAAAATTCTTGTAACTCTCAGGGACTTTTGAAACCCTCCCCTCACTCTCAGTAGTGTGCCTATGGGGATTTGCTGCTGCAGTCGGTCTGCTATGCTCTTTGACTGACTCCCATTTCCTGCGCGGGGTTCATGTGCCTCGATAAATCCCGTGGGTTTTTCCCTTAAGCTCCAGCAGTCAGCACACCTTTCAGCAGTTAAAACACACACAGGCTTCCTGGCCTCACTTTTCCTCTCAGCTCCATCCTTTCTGGCTTGAGTCGGGCCCCCTGCACCTCCAGCTGCTCCTTCTCTCCCATGGGCGCTCAGTCTCCTATCGCTCCCCTACCTTCCAGCCTTTTCAGCTGATTAGCGGTGACTCGGAAAGAGTTTCCTTTGGGATGGGGGTTCGTGGATCAGCGCATAATCATCAGCCAGTGCTGCTGCCTACCTTCCCCGTGATACTCTATGTCCCTCTACGTGAGTTCTTACTGGGAAAGGTATGGAGTTTTTAAACTCCTTGAGGGGAATTATTTCACAGAAGTTTTTGTAGGCGGCCTCTGTTTTAAGTGCTCGCACCCACTGGTCAAAAGCAAGTTGCTTAAGTCTTTCAAATTCCAGGTACGTCTGGTCATACCATTCCCTGAGGCTACGGAATTTCCAACGGTACGCCTCTGGCACAAACTGGCACACGCTTAAAACAACCCTTTCTGCTGCCTCATAGCTGGTGGCACTTTCCTCAGGCAAGAGGGAGTGAACCTCGTGAGCTTTTCCTGAAAGCCTACTCTGCCACACAGCAGGGACCAGTGTTGGGCTGGCCATTCGGAAGAGATAAAGAAGGTGACCACCTCTGCCACGTCAAACTTCACTGGGCAAACTTGAATGCCTTAACCCTCAGGTCTGAGCCAGGGGTGTGGTGCAGAGGGACACATGGGTGCAATGGGATTCCACCCACCACCCCCCCCTTCCCCCGCCTTCTCAGATCGAGCTGTTTTAATTTAACCTCCCTTTCCTTTTCTCCCTCCCTTTCCTAGAATTCCACCTCTTCTCTCCATTCCCTTTCCTCTCTCTCTCTTTCCTTTTCCTCTCTCCATTCCTGCCTCTCTCTTCCTTTTCCCCTTTTCTGAAATTCCAGTTCCCTTCCCGCCTCTCCTTTTTTTCCCTTTTCTGAAATTCCAATTCCATTCTCCGCTGCTCCAGTCTTAGTTTCTCTGCTGCTAATTTAGCTGTTATGATGTCCTCCATTTTCACCTCTAGAGGTTTCAGCATTCCTTTTAAAATTCCTGGTTTTCTGGTTTTGGGTGAAACTCTAATTCTAAATGGCTAGCTAGCCCTTTTAATTCTCTGAAGGACAGAACTTTTAAGTTCTCATAAATAACTTCCCTCTCTTCTATAAAGGCACTATCCTCAAATGTGGACATTTTTGCACTTTAGCATCACAGAACCCCAAAAAGCAGTTCTGTCGTTTTTAAATTGTTTTCGAAGGAACAATTTACTTTCCCCACTCTAATACTCCGGTAGCCTGTGGGAACAATATCTCAGACACAAGCCCCCAATTTTGTTATCAGCAGGTGAGAAGGGACGAATTGGCCCCCTTTTATTCAGCCTCCCCGATTGGTCACAACAAAGGTTTGTAAATTCCCATACCCTGTAGATACCTTTTTCAATCCAAATGTATTTACTTCTTAATAAGGAGCCAATCAAACTGGGTTTTCTTGAGTCAAAGAAAGAGTAAGCTTAATAGTTACTAAACCCAAGGTAAAATAATAAGACACAACAACACACACACACACACACACATGCACACGCACACACACACGCACACGCATGCACACACACACACACACGCATGCACACACAAACACACACGCACGCTCACACACACACACACACGCATGCACACAAAAACACACACACATGCACAAACACACACGCATGCACACACAGACACACACACACGCACGCACACACACACATGCATGCACACACACACACGCATGCACTCACACACACGCATGCACACACACACACACACGCATGCACACACATATACGCATGCACACACACACACACACGTACACACACACACGCGTGCACACACACACACACACACCAGAAGTGAGAAAAGTTAGAATCCAAATAAAAGCTAAAAGTATATACAATTAAGTCTTTTGCTTGTCCTTAAGGTGTAGATTGTCAAACATTGTGGATGTTTGAAGTTAGCTGGTCCCATTTAAAATCTTAGAGTTGAATTGAAGTCCAAGTAATTGCACAAAATTGATGTGTTTCTCATGTGGTTCTTTCTGATGGACAGCCACTATCTTCTTGGGTTGGATTTTTATACTGTAGAGATAGGACTTTCCTTACCTTGAGAAAGAGAGAGAGAGAGAGATTCCTTACTGCTCCCTTCAGCAGTTTTTTTTCCAGATGACTTTGATGACTTCCTTCTGCGCCTGGCTTGGTGAAGCCAATTATTAAAAACCTCCTGCCTGTATATTCCCAAAAAGGAATTTGATTAATATGTCTTGTAGTCATTGTGTTAGAACAAGTAATCATGTTTTGCTCTTTCATCTCAGAAACTTTTGATACATTTCAAGATAGTAGAAACCAGTAGGGTATCGTGTTATCTGATCCTTCATAGTGTCTATTGGGTGTGTGTGGCTGCTTAAAATTCAGAACTTTAATTTTAAATCGATTCCTTAGTTAGAGTGTTAGGTTTTGATGTCTGTAGGTTTCCTTTGAAATGTCACTCTTCACATTTCCTTTCGGAGAGATTCTTTTCCTTCTTCACCTTCACCTTGGAAGGTGACCTTGCATTTTAAAGCGGTTTGCTTTCTCATTTTTTAAGGTGCTGAATTTCCAGTCACTTCAAAGTTTTTAAAAAAATAATTTTTCAAAAATAAAGGGGCATTTTCATGCCATGTACCCTATGCCAATTTGCTCGTGGCTCAGATAGTAATCCAAAGATTATTATCTTTGAGGTTCTGCTTTTTTTAAATTTAGCCCCTGGTTCCTCATGCTCCCTCAACAGAACATCTTTCTTAGTCCTACCTGTGTCGTTGGTACCCACATGGACCCCGGCAACTGGGCTTCTCCCAAATTCCTCTCCAGCCTAGAGGAGATGTCCTTAAACCCGGCACTGGGCAGGCAACACAGCCTTCAGGGCTCGTGCCTGCAGCTGCAGAGAACAGTAACACCCCTGCCTACCTATACCGTCCCCAAAGACAACTAGGTTCCCTTTTACTCCCCTTACTGAATGTCCCCCTGCACCATGGTACCGTGTTCAGTTTGCTCATCCACCCTGAATTCCCTGCTCTTGCCCACATAAGTTGCAAGAACTGGAACCTCAAACCTGTCAGACAATTGCAAGGGCTAATGCTCCTTCATTGCTACCTTCTGGATCCTCATATCCAGCTCACTCGCAGTCACATGCTGGACACACTGGTGTCCACCATCTCCCACATGCTACAGCTGCAACACATTACCTGCTATGCCATCCTTACTGTGTTTTATTTAAGTTTAAGGTTTAGAAATATCACTCAACTGTTATCTGTAGTTATATTAAATAATTTAACTAGTTAAATGATAAAATTAATTCAATATTCACATCTCCCCAGTACCAGTTTAATCTACTGCTCCAGTTTTGTGGGGTAATATTTTAAAAACTCACTAACCAATCACCTACCTACTTGCCTTTGAACACTTAGCAGCTATTGAAGGCTGAAAAAAAGGCTATACAAACCAGCACCACCTTCCCCTCGGCACTATATTCCCATCTGCACTGTATTCCCAGAAAGCACTTTATGCTCAAAGGAAGATGCAAATCGGCAACTGTCTTCCCACCAGAGCTGTGGATTTGACCAATTCAAAATTTCAAAGCTGAGAGAGATAGGTTTTTGTTTGTAATTGAAGTTAAGATGCAGATCAGCCATGATCTGATTGATTTGTGGAACACTTTGAAGGGGCTGAATGGCCTCCTCCTGTTCCTATGTTACATACATCCGAATTAGGAGCAGGAGTAGCCCACTTGGCCCCTCGAGCCTGCTCCACCATTCAATAAGATCATGGCTGACCTGAATGTAACCTCAACCCCACATTCCTGCCTACCCCCGATAACCTTTCACCCCCTTGGTAATCTAAGATCTATCTGGCTCTGCCTTAAAAATATTCAAACATTCTCCTTACACTGCATTTTGAGGAAGAGAGTTCCAAAGACTCATGGCTCTCTGAGAGAAAAAGTTATCCTCATCTCTATCTTAAATGGGTGACCCTTTATTTTTAAACAGTGACCCCCTAGTTCTAGATTCTCGCATAAGACGAAACTTCCTTTACACATCCACCCTGTCAAGACCCCTCAGGATCTTAAAGATTTCAATTAAATCACCTCTTACTCTTCTAAATTCCAGTGGATACAAGCCTAACCTGTCCAGCCTTTCCTCATAAGACAACCTGGTATTAGTCTAGTAAACCTTCTCTGAACAGATTCTAACGCATTTACATATTTCTTTAAATAAGGAGATCAGTACTGTATACTGTACTCCAGATGTGGTCTCACCAATGTCCTGTACAGCTGAAGCATAACTGCCCTACTTTTGTAATCAATTCCCCTCTGGCCTAGTTAGAATCAGATCAGCCATATTCTTATTGAATGGCAGAGCAGGCTCAAGGGGCTGAATGGCCTATTCCTGCTCCTAATTCTTATATTCTTATGATTGTCCATACTGTGTAGTGAACAAAGCTGGGAACGGTGTATTTGCTCACCGTGTCCTCTGCAACTTGCTCCAACCCTACATCTCCCTGAGATCTCTGTGCTCCTCCAATCCTGGCTTCTTGCATTTAACCACTTCAGTGGTGGTGGTTATGCCTTCAGCTGTCAGGAGCCCTGAACTCTGGAATACCTCGCTAAACCTCTCCACCTCTCTCCCTCTCTTTTCTCCATTAAGACACTCTGTAAAACTTACCTCTTTGACCAAGCATTTGATCACCTGCCCTGATAGCGCCTAATGTTAACTCTGTATGGTAATGCTACAATGGAGCACATTGGGGTGTTTGACACCATTGATTCCGCAATGGTATTTCACCTGAGTCCCTGGGGTGTTTTGTATTCATTGATGGAATGTAGGCATCACTGGCAAGGCCAGCATTTGTTGTCCATTCCTAATTGCCCTTGAACTAAGTGGCTTGCTCGACCATTTCAGAGGGCAGTTAAGAGTCAACAATATTGCTGTGTGCTTGTAATCATATGTAGGCCAGAGCAGGTAAGGATAGCAGATTTCCTTCCCTAAAGGGCATTAATGAACAGCTTGTTCACGAATGCCCTTTTATGACAATCAATAATAGTTTCATGGTCACCATTACTGAGACAGGCTTTCAATTCCAGGTTTATTAATTGAATTCAAATTCCACCAGCTGCCAATGTTGGCATTTGAACCCATGTCCCCAGCGCATTAGCCTGAGGCTCTGGATTACTAGTCCACTGGCATCACCACTACGCCATCATCTCTCTCCAGACATGGCAGACAAAGGTGTTCTTTGTGACTGTGGCGGTGCTGTGCTGATTTGACCTGGCGGCTGAAGCCTAGCTTCAAGGTGCAGACCATCCCTCATCTGATCCACCAAGTACTTTACGGCAACAGTGATTCAGCTCTCTGTCCAGCTACGTTGGCATTCCCTCCATGTTCTGGTCACCTTGCAAGTGAGAAAATCAGCAGTCCAGGACTGATAGAATAGGATAGAATGAGGATAATCCCATTGAATGGGAGATCAGGTTTGAGGGGCTGAATAGCCTCCTCCTGTTTCTATTCCCCTATGATGCTCTTCTAATCAAAGTGTTGCCTACTTAAGAACTGCTGCAATTTTAATACAAAGATAAATTCATATATGATGAGCATTGCAGTGAAGAAGATAAATGAACATCTCTGGAAAGCAAACATATTGTTTTTCAAGACATTTTCAAACTGACTCTTGTGAAACCTTTACTGCTGATATGATTTATTACCTCAGCATTACTGATCCGCAATTAGTGTTTCTCAATCGCCTGGTAACAAAACCAGATTGCAGCTGATGCCTCTAAAACTACTTTATTTCACTGTTTATGTGGCAACCATAAAACATATGTCTAATGTCGACTTGTGCTTTTCTCAAGCTGGTTTTGAGTGTGCTTGGAAATCTCACAATCACGTTATAAACATTACACTGCATTGTGTAACTTATCTTGCTACAGAGCTAATAATGCAAGGCTAATAGCAAATACACAGTGCCTCACAGTCAACAGGTGGAAATTCTAGCCCCTTTCATTGGGAGGAAACAAAGCAGCTCTCTCTTCAGGTACCTCATGCCCTAAGATTAACATGGAGGTCCATTGGTGACCATGGGCCTCCATGTTAATCTTGCTCTGGAGGTGTGGATCAACTTCATTGGTGGTACACTCGTCCAGTTTGTGAGGCTGTGTAGAAAGATCAGTTTTTGTCTTTCCTTTGTCCTTTATGGGATGTGGGCATTGCTGGCAAGGCCAGCATTTGTTGCCTATCCCTAATTCCCCTTGAAAGGAGTAGCTTGGTAGGCCATTTCAGGAGGCAGTTGAGAGTCAACTGCATTACTGTGTGGATCTGGAGTTCCATGTAGGCTAGACCAGCAGATCTCCTTCCCTAAAGAACATTAGTGAACCAGATGGGTTTTTACAACAATTGATGATAGCTGTCATGGAGACCATTACTGAGACTAGCTTTATATTCCAGATTTATGATTGCATTTAATTTCCACCAGTTACCATGGTGGGATTTGAACCTATGTCCTCAGGGTATTGGCCTGGGGCTCTAGATGATTAGTCCAATGGCATTACCACTACGCCACCATCTCCTCTGAAGGAGATCTGAAAGTGACCTTTCACCATTCATCTTTTCCAACTGCATGAGACTTTGTAAATCATAATTTCTTACCACGTGCCCAAGAGATTCCAACACTCTCTTCCTGATCTTGGTTAGCAGAGTTCTTTTGGTTTTGGGTTTTACTAGAGTCTCTTCATTGGTAGCGTGACTTGTCCAAGATATCTTCATTACTCACCTCAAAATCCACAACTCTACAGCCTCAATCCTTCTCTGCATTGATTTGCTGATTGGCCAGAAAGCACGTCCATATGTCA
Source organism: Carcharodon carcharias (assembly GCF_017639515.1). Lineage (NCBI taxonomy): Eukaryota > Metazoa > Chordata > Chondrichthyes > Lamniformes > Lamnidae > Carcharodon > Carcharodon carcharias. The sequence continues at coordinate 180,629,066 of NC_054472.1, read as the reverse complement.
AAATTGATGTGATGTAACATTCCAGATGCTCAGCTTTGTTTTCATGGCTAATTTTGAGTAGATCGTAATCTTTTTCGTTTTTTGCAATGCATCTTTGGCCATTCTAATCCTTTGTCTTATTTCTTGGTCACACTCTCCATCTGACATTAACAAACTTCCTCATAAATATAACCATGGGACTTACACAAATCAAAGGAAACATAACAGTACATTATAAAAATTACGAAAGGACAGGAAGAATTAGGAAGACAAATAGAGTGTTCATACAACTCATAAAAAGAGAATTTTTCTTTTCCATTCAACATTATGTCAAAGCTTTAGAAAGTATTGCAGTAGATATTTATCAGAATGGTACCAGGGTTGAAGGATTTTGGTTATGCAGTGAGACAGGAGAATCGGAGGTTATTCTTTTTTATTATTTATTCATGGGATGTGGGCTGCGCTGGCTGGGCCAGCATTTATTGCCCATCCCTAGTTGCTGTTGCGAAGGTGGTGGTGGTGAGCTGCCTTCTTGAACCGCTGCAGTCCATGTGATGTAGGTTCACCCACAGTGCTGTTAGGAAGGGAGTTCCAGGATTTTGACCCAGCGGCAATGAAGGAATGGTGATATACTTCCAAGTCAGCATGGTGAGTGACTTGGAGGGGAACTTCTGGGTGGTGGTGTTCCTATGTATTTGCTGCCCTTGTCCTTCTAGATGGTAGCAGCTGTGGGTTTGGAAGATACTGTCTAAGGAGTCTTGGTGAATTTCTGCAGTGCATCTTGGTACACACTGCTGCTACTGTGCGTCAGTGGTGGAGGGAGTGAATGTTTGTGGATGTGGTGCCAATCAATCAGGCTGCTTTGTCCTGGACAGTGTCAAGCTTCTTGAGTGTTGTGGGAGCTGCACTTATCCAGGCAAGTGGGGTGTATTCCATCACACTCCTGACTTGTGCCTTGTAGATGGTGGACAGGCTTTGGGGAGTCAGGAGGTGAGTTACTCATCGCAGGATTCCTAGCCTCTGACCTGCTTTTGTACTGCAGTAGTATTTATATGGCTAGTCCAGTTCATTTTCTGGTCAATGGTAACCCCCAGGATGTTGATAGTGGGGGATTCAGTGATGGTAATGCCATTGAATGCCGTTGGGCGATGTTTAGATTATCTCTTGCTGGAGACGGTCATTGCCTGACACTTGTGTGGCGTTAATGTTACTTGCCACTTGTCAGCCCAAGCCTGGATATTGTCCAGGTCTTGCTGCATTTGGACATGGACTGCTTCAGTATCTGAGGAGTCATGAATAGTGTTGAACATTGTCCAATCATCAGTGAACATCCTTCTGACTTTATGATGGAAAGATGGTCATTGATGAAGCAACTGAAGATGGGTGGGTCAAGGACACTATCCTGAGGAACTCCTGCAGTGAAGTCCTGGGACTGAGATGACTGACCTCCAACAACCACAACCATCTTCTGTTGCGCTAGCTATGACTCTGAGAGTTTCCCCCTTGATTCCCATTGACTCCAGTTTTGCTAGGGCTCCTTGATGCCACACTTGGTCAAATGCATCTTGATGTCAAGGGCAGTCACTCTCACCTCACCTCGGGAGTTCAGCTCTTTTATCCATGTTTGAACCAAGGCTGTAATGAGGTCAGGAGCTGAGTGGCCCTGGCGGAACCCAAACCGGGCGTCAGTGAGCAGGTTATTGCGAAGCTATTGCTGCTTGATAGCACTGTTGATGACCCTTTCCATGGCAGGTTCAATTGAGGCATTGGATGATTATTTAAATAGAAACAACGTACAGGGTTAGGGGAAAAGGCTGGAGATTGGCACGAAGTTAAGATGCTCAGAGAGCTGGTGCAGACATGATGGGCTGAATGGCCTCTTTCTACACCATAACATTTCTGTGATTCTGTGATTACTTTACTGATGATCGAGAGTAGACTGATGGGGCGGTAATTGGCCAGGTTGGATTTGTCCTGCTTTTTGTGTGCAGGACATACCTGGGCAATTTTCCACGTGGCCAGGTAGATGCCAGTGTTGTAGCTGTACTGGAACAGCTTGGCTAGGGGTGCGGCAAGTTGTGGAGCACAAGTCTTCAGTAATATTGCTGGAATGTTGTCAGGGCCCGTTGTCTTTGCAGTATCCAGCGCCTTCAGCTGTTTCTTCATATCACATGGAGTGAATCAAATTGGTGGAAGACTGGCATCTGTGATGCTGGGGGCTCTCAGGAGGAGGCCGAGATGGATTATCCACTCGGCACTTCTGGCTGAAGATTGTAACAAATGCTTCAGCCTTATCTTTTGTACTGATGTGCTGGGCTCCTCCATCTTTGAGGATGGGGATATTTGTGTAGCCTCCTCCTCCAGTGAGTTGTTTAATTGTCCACCACCATTCACAACTGGATGTGGCAGGACTGCACAGCTTAGATCTGATCCATTGGTTATGGGATCGCTTAGCTCTGTCTATCACTTCTGATGCGGAATCATACAGACTCGAAACATTAACTCTGTCTTTCTCTCCACAGATGCTGCCAGACCTGCTGAGTTTTTCCAGCAATTTTTGTTTTTGTTTCAGATTTCCAGCATCCGCAGTATTTTGCTTTTATCTGTCAATCGCTTACTGCTTATGCTATTTGGCATGCAAGTAGTCCTGTGTTATAGCTTCACCAGGCTGACACCTCCTTTTTAGGTGTGCCTGACTCTGACCCTGGCATGCCCTCCTGCACTCTTCATTGAACTAGGCTTGATCCCCTGGCTTGATGGTAATGGTTGAGTGGGGGATATGGCAGGCCATGAGGTTACAGGTTGCGTTTGAGTACAGTTTGGCTACTGCTAATGGTCCACAGCACCTCATGGATGCCCAGTCTTGAGTTGCTAAATCTGTTTGAAATCTATCCCATTTAGCAGAATGCTAGTGCCACACAATATGATGGAGGGTATCCTCAATGTGAATTCGGGACTTCGTCTCCACAATGACTGTGCAGTGGTTACTCCTACCGATAGTGTCATGGACAGATGCATCTGCAGCAGGCAGGCTGGTGAGGATGAGGGCAAATATATTTTTCCCTCTTTTTTATTCCCTCGCCACCTGCCGCAGACCCATTCTAGCAGCTATTTTTTTGCTCTCCTGGAATAGGGTTAAGGGAAAAATTAATAGTGGTGTTCAAAATCATGAACGGTTCTGACAGAGTAAATAGAACAAAACTTATTTCTGGTAACAGGATGGTGAGTAGCCAGAAGACAAAAGTTTGAGTTAATTGACAAAAGAACCAGAGGGGAAAGGCAAAGTTGATGCCCATGGAATAAAAGGAACAGTGACAGCCAGGATATGAAACAGAGACTTGTAGTGAATGATTGTTTTTTTTCAGACCGGAGGAAAGTATATACTGCTAAAAAGAGAAACATGTTTCTGAAGCTTTTTGTCTTGCACTCATCAAACACAAGAATTCTAAGTTTCAAGCAATCACAACAGTTTATGTCATGGGACAATAGGGTACTGCTTAGTTGGCAAGCCAACTCTGATTGGCTGAGGCATTGGCATGGAGAAAGCTACAGAGAACTATAGGCTCCCAAGCTCCCGGGTAATTCCAAATAGGTGCATAAATGTATGTTTTTCCAGCAAGCGTAAAGCAGCCATGTCACAAGCTGAACTGACCACCTTAATTTGCTTGTTCGTGCAGCTATTTGTACATGCACAGGATGATCCCTGCATACAATCAAACTGCACTGTGTACGAGTATTAAAAACTGCCTAGATAGAAAATTCTTAAACCTCAGTCGCGTCCATGCCAATACTAATGTGACCATCATGGACATAGGTGATCTATAGTTTGCAGATGACTGCAGTGTCATTGCCCACTCTGCATCAGATTTGCATGCCACTCTCAACCTCCTTAACCCTGCATACAAAAGGCTTGGCCTGTTCTTGGAAAGTTGCCAGAACAAAATCATGTATCAACCCAGACCTGGTCAGTCAAATATTCCACTTCCCACGTAAGTTGAAGGGGAGAATCTGGAATATGGTGAGCACTTCCCATACCTCGACAGCCAGCTCTCTCAAAACTCTGCCATTGATGAGGAGATCCAACACCGGATCAGCTGCACCAGCTCAGACTTGTATGAACAGCGAGTGTTTGACAACAAAGACCTCCACAGTCAACATAGCAATTGTTGTCACCACATTCCTGCACTGCAGTGAGACCTGGACTATGTATCAGGGTCACAAGAGCATTAAAGAAATTCCATCAGCATTGCATCTGCGCATCCTCCAGATTCAATAGGAGAAACATTGAACAAATGTAATGTCCTTCTTGAAGCCAGATGCATAAGCATTCAGGTAAAACTCCTGCAAAACCAACATCAATGGACTGGACACTGTGCCTGAGCGGTCAAAAAGTGTCTCCCCCGCGAAGTCCTGTTTTCTTAACTCTCAAATGGCCACCATTCCATGGGAGGACAAAGAAAACGCTTCAAAGATGCTCCAAAGCTCTCCTCAAAGCTCGGCAAGCATTGAAATTAATGACTGGGAGGAGCTTTCTACCAACCATTTAAAATGGTGACAACTTGTCCATCAAGCTGCTTCACTCTTTGAGGCCCAACGTCTTAACGATGAGACAGAGTGGCGGCGGCAGAGAAAGAAAGAAAAGGAAGCAATTCCCACAATCCCAATCCCGCTACCTCATGGGATGCCTGACCCATGAGCTCAAAGATCTGCAGGTGGAGAATTGGCCTGTTCAGTCACGTGAATACACATGACAGAAACTCACAACCCTGAGTAGGCACCACCCTCCAAAGGAGGGACAACCGACGGGCGATGAGGGACCTCAGTTATGTGGATAGATGGAGAAACTGGGGTTCTTCTTCTTAGAGAAGAGGAGGTTGAGAAGAGATTAAATGGAAGTGTTCAAAATCATGAAGAGTTTGGATAGAGTAGATCGAGTGAAACTGTTCCCTTTGCTGGAAAGGTCTAGAATATCTGTATCTCAGAGGATGCAGATTTAAGGTGGCTGACAAAAGATCCAGTGGCGACATGAGGAAACTCTTTTTCAGCAAGTGTTTAGGATCTGGAACCCACTGCCTGAGAGGGTGGTGGAGGAAGATTCAAATGTGGCTTCAAAAGGGAGTTGGGTAAGCACCTGAAAGGGAAAAAAATTGTGGGCCTACAGGAAAAGAGGAGGGGAGTGGGACTAGCTGAGTTGCTCTGGCAGAGAGCTGGCACAATCAGAGTGGGCTGAATGGCCACCGTCTCTGCTGTAACCATTCTATGATTCCAGCCTTTTCTTTTTCATTATCTGGAATGCAGCGACTGAAAGGGCATTGGCAGCAGACTCAGTAATAACTTTCAAAAGGAATTGGATTATTACTGCAACGGAAATAAAAGTTGCTGGGCGATGGGGAATGATCAAGGGAGCGAAACTAATTGGATAGCTTTTTTCAAAGAGCTGGCACAGGCGCAACAGGCTGAATGGTTCTTTCTGTTCCTATAATTCCATCATTTATTTATAAGAGGTTTGTGGCCGCTGTAAATCTAATCCTATGTGCTTGGAGAAAATGTATAGCACAGTATGGGGCGAGGAAATATAACCACAAGTGGATTGTTTCTCTATAAATTTACTTTAATGGCAAAGCAAATGCAAACCACCCATCACGAAATGCTTGATTTGTCCTGTAGGTCAGACAGCAAAATTCTTGGTAACACATGCTAATAGATTCCCATTCCTTCTTGAATTCATTCGGTTTAATTGATAAACTTGCTAAAATCATGGAATGCTGTTCTTCATATCAGTTTTCAGCTTCAAAGGGTAGTTTTTTTTAAAAAAAGTTTGTTCATGGGATGTGAGAGTCACGGGCTGTGGCAGCATTTATTGCCTACTCCTAATTGCCCTTGTTCAGAGGATCTGGGCCAGACAGGTAGGTTTGACAGGTTTCCCTAAAGGGCGTTAGTGAACCAGATGGGTTTTTATGACAATCACCAATGGTTTCATGATCATCATCGGGAATATGGTCTCTGGAATATTAGCCCAATGACAATACCACTATACTACCACCGCCTCCCCCGTATACACAAAATATACTCACTCCCAACAAGTATCAGGTATCAGGTACAAGCCAGGCTGAATTTTAGAGACATATTTGATTAACTTTGTCCAAGGGATAGACAAAAACTTGAACTCAACTAACCCACTTCTCCTAGTTAATAATATTGGATTGCTAGTGCTATGTCCTGGCAAATATATATCTTAACCCTATCTCTCAGTTCACCACTTCTTGCGTCACTGTGTGGGGAGAAAGTACCTGATACAAACTAGTGCGGTACAAAAGACTGGAGGCTCTTCCCCAAGGCGGGAGAATTTAGAACTGGGGCTCGTCGTCTCCAGATAAGGGCTCATCCATTTAGGGCTGAGCTGAGGAGAAATTTCTTCACTCAGTGGGTTTGAGAATGTTTGGAATTCTCTACCCCAAAGGCGTGTGGATATTCAGTAGTTGAATATATTCAAGACAGATGAATAAATTATTGGACATTAAAGAAATCAAGAGATATGTGGATAGGGCAGGAAAGTGCAGTTGATGTAGTAGATCAGCCATGATTTTATTGAATAGTTGAGCAGGCTTGAGGGGACCATCTGGCCTGTTCCTGCTTGTATATCATATATTCTTACAGAGTGTGAACCTCTGTATGATATAAACTAATGACTTAGCAAAGACTGGTATTTGAAAATAGATGAAGCAGCACTGACGAGATGTACAATGTGATTATGATAAAAACTTTAGGAGCTACTCGCTGCTACATTAGAAAGACAACTTTCTCAATTTGAAGTGACTTCTTGAATGAAAAAATAGTCAGTGCAAATGTGAACATATTATGTGAGAGCAGCAGGCAAATCAGATGAAAAAACTACTTCATGGATTTACATTGCTGTTGCTGACTGTTTTGATTCAAATTGTGTAGTCATAATAAGTATTAATTTTTTATGGTTCAAATATTAAGGAGAGCAAAACGCTGGCACAATTACAACAGAATCCATTTCAGGATGAAAAACTCTGCTCTTTAATTGAAGAGGAGTCACATGCCAGTTACATCTCCCTCTTTGAATGTTTTGGTCAGTGGCCAATAGCACTTCTATCGGTCTTGTATAGTGCCCAGGAAAGTTAACCTGAGTGTTGTATCTTCGCAATGTTTAGAAAATCAAATGACCTTTGTTATTGCAGTTGAATAGATCATGTTGGGGGCGATGTTCCCTTTAATATTTCTTCATTGTGTGTGGACTATTTATTGCAATGCATACTACACCCTGAACTGCAACATAGCCACACATCTGTGCAGCTTAGAAGGAATATTGCATTGGGATGCAACAGGTATTTCCACTTCTATTTCCATTAAATTCCTCTGTGTGCCTCGTATTTTCCTTTAACAATGTTAAGCCATTTATTTTAGTGCAGAACATCCCCACTTCCGACCTTATGATGGAATGAAGGACATTGGTGAAGCAGCTGAAGATGGTTAGGCCGAGGACACCCTGTTTGCTGATGATTGCACGATGTTTAGCATCATTTGTGACTCCTGAGATACTGAAGCAGCCCATGTCCAAATGTAGCAAGACCTGGACAATATCCAGGCTTGGGCTGACAAGTGGCAAGTAACATTCACGCCACGCAAGGGTCAGGGAATGATCATCTCCAACAAGAGAGAACCCACCATCGCCCCTTGATGTTCAATGGCATTACCATCACTGAGTCCCCCACTATCAACATCCTGGGGGTTACCATTGACCAGAAACCGAACTGGGATAGCCATATAAATACAGCAGGTCAGAGGCTAGAAATCATGCGACATGTAATCCACCTCTTGACTCCCCAAAGCCTGTCCACCATCTACAAGGCACAAGTCAGAAGTGTGATGGGATACTCCCCACTTGCCTGTATGAGTGCAGCTCCCACAACACTTAAGAAGCTTGGCACCATCCAGGCAAAGCAACCCGCTTGACTGGCACTACATCCACAAACACTCCCTCCACCACCGACACACAGTAGCAGCAGTCTGTACCATCTACAAGGTGCACTGCAGGGAATCACCAAGACTATGAGTCTGCACCTTCCAAACTCATGACCACTACCATCTAGAAGGACAAGGGCAGCAGATAGATGGGAACACCACCACCTGGAAGTTTCCCTCCAAGTCACTCACAACCCGGACTTGGAAATATATCGCCGTTCCTTCACTGTGGCTGGGTCAAAATCCTGGAACTCCCTTCCTAACAGTACAGTGGATGTACCTACACCACATGGACTGCAGCGACTCAAGAAGACAGCTCACCATCTTCTCAAGGGCAACTAAGGATGGGCAATAAATGCTGGCCCAGCCAGCGAAGTCCACAGCCCATGAATGAATAAAAAAAAATGAATGCCTGTGTTACAAAGTGCAGGATCTTCCCACAAGCTTATCTGTACGGGCACACAGCTATGAGGAAAATTTATACCAAATAGCCTTTTATTAATTTGTACACGGTATTGAGATAGTAGATTGGAATAAAGGTCAGTGTGCAGAGAGCGGCATTTTGGTGCAACATGTTGGTGAACCAAAGCATGTCACCATTATGGATATGGGTTGGATCCCGAGTCCTTTAGCTCAACTGAGCTGGGGCAGAAAACTCAACATTTTCCTTAAAATTGAGCTTTGAGGCAACAAATTTCCTGTCAGTGATTTGGAAGTAAATCTCTCAGACATATTTGAATGTGTCAGCTCTTACTGTGGTTACATTGATGTTTGAAATATTACAGGAACATACGAATTAGGGGCAGGAGTAGACCACTTGGCCCCCCGAGCCTGCTCGGCCATTCAGTAAGGTCATGGCTGATCCGATTGTAACCTCAAATCCACATTCCTGCCTACCCCCGACAACCATTCACCCCCTTGCTTATCAAGAATCTATCTCCCTCTGCCTTAAAAATATTCAAAGGCTCTGCTTACATTGCCTTTTGAGGAAGAGAGTTACAAAGACTCACATCCCTCTGAGAGGAAAAATTTCTCCTCATCTCCGTCTTAAATGGACAACCTCTTTTTTTATACAGTGGCATCTAGTTCTAGATTCTCCCAGAAGAGAAAACATCCTCTCCACATCCACCCTATCAAGACCCCTCAGGGTCATATATGTTTCCATCAAGTCACCTCCCACTCTTCTAAACTCCAACAGATACCAGATTAGCTTGTCTAAATACCTAAATACTATTGCATGCTCTGTATATTTAATACATCTATGAACGTTTGACCTGATTGTTGAGACCACATCTGGATTACTGTGTACTCCTTGTTTAAGGAGACCCTATTTCCTCATAAGAAAATCTACTCATTCCAGGTATTAGGCCAGTGAACTTTCTATGAACTGCTTCCAACGTATTTACATCTTTCCTTAAATAAGGAGACCAGTACTGTGCACAATATTCCAGATGTGGTCTTAACAATCAAGGTCAAACATTCATAGATTTATTAAATATACAGAACATGCAATAGTATTTAGGTATTTAATTAAAATATAATGGGATAGATTTTGCTGGGGAACAGGACTTCTCTCGGCATGTTCCATTACTTAAATCTTTTCCTCATCCTTCAGCTCAAATTTCTTTTTGCTCGGCAAGTGGTTAATGTTGAGCTGATAATGAGATCAATAGAGCCACCTCTCTAGCTCCTTAATCTATGGGATTCAAAGATTGAACAAGAAACAGAGGAACGAAAGGGAAGTAAATTGGGTGAATTAGAGTTAAATCAGATACAAAAATAAAGGGAGGTGAAGGAAAGATAAGAGAGGAAAAAAGAGAGATGAAAAGCCAGAAAACACCTTAAAAATCAAATTTATATATTAATAATCTCTAAGCGCAATTTGTTACCCGTGGGAATCAGACTTCACTGTTTCAATGGTTACCTGTCTGGGTCGGGGAGGTTAAGCAGCACACCAAGAACATAAATCTCATCACTGAAAAGGTCCTTACGCTGCTGAATAGCAGCTCTAACTTCTTGAGGTGAGATTAATGGGTAATTAATGCACCAATGTAGCATTTTTTGAAACTCACAGCGTTGCTTAGTGTGAGCTACCTTCGTAAAGCCAAAAGGGCTTCGATGCAAATCGTTCAGTAAATTATGGTGATTCATTTTCATGGGGTATCTCTCCCTCACCACAGGTTGCTAAATAATTTGGGGAAGGTGTGGGCATAGTGGTAATGTCACTAGACAAGCAAGCCAGAAGCCCAGGTTAATACTCTGGGGAAATGTGGGTTCAAATCCCACCACAGCAACTGGTGGAATTCAGTTAATAAATCTGGAATATAAAAGCTAATCTGGGCAATAGTGTGTGTGAAATACTTGTTGTAAAAACCCATCTGGTTCACAAGTGCCCTTGAGGGAAGGAAATCTACTGCCTTTACCTGGTTTGGCCTATGTGTGACTCTAGACCCACAGCCATGTGGCTGACTCTTAAATGCCCTCTGTTGCATTAAAATTGCTATGAAGCCTCCAGAAAGTCACTCACTACACCACATGGACAGCAGCCATTCAAGGAGGTTTCTCAAGGGCAATAAAAATCATTGGCCTAGCCAGTGATTCCCAGGTCCTGTGAAAGAATTTTTAAAAATGAGTAACAGTGAGCACCATTAATCTCACCCTTATCTTGGCAACATAAATCTGGGCTGATATTTACAACCACACGGAGGGTTCAGGGGCTCAAGCATAGAAACGCTCTGAGTTCAGCTTTCAGGTTGATCAAACCCTTTCAAATTCAAATACATATTGCAGCTTATATTGTATCGTTCTGAGCTACACAGTCCTTATTGAAAGGTGACAAAGCACTTACACGAAAGAAACAGGCCACTTGGCCTCAACTGTTTGTTTTTATTCATTCATGGCGTGTGGGTGCCATTGGCTAGGCCAGCATTTATTGCCCATCCCTGATTGCCCTTGTTAAGATGGCAATGAAGAGTCAACCACCTTGCAGTGGGTCTGGAGTCACTTGTAGGCCAGACAAGGTAAGGATGGCAAATTTCCTTCCCTGAAGGGCATTGGTGAACCAGATGGGTTTTTACAACAATCGGCAATGGTTTCATGGTCATCATTAGACTTTTAATTGTCGATTTTTATTGAATTCAAATTTCCCCATCTGCTGGGGTGGGATTCTGACCCGGGTCCATGCTGATGTCTGTGCTCCACATCACACAAAACAAAGTTAGAGTTGCAATCATATACTTACTTTTATAGGGCAGGATTTTCCAGCTCTATAAAAGCCGCCGGGATCATCCGGTCCCGCCGAAAGTCAATGGACTTTTGGCTGGGCTGCCGAATCTCCCACAGTGGGTCCCACACGGTGGGGCTGGAAAATCCTGGCCATGTAGCTGCATTTAGATAGCTGCATTTATATAGCTGTATTGATACCGTGCGTTTATATAGTTGCTTTTATATAGTGCAATTATATTGTGCATTTTGCGGATACAATGCATCCCAAAGTGCTTTATAGCCA